>NC_068298.1:1355207-1357707 GCF_025860055.1 Xyrauchen texanus
ACGAGGTGTGGCCAGGTGGGGTTTAACCTCCTTGCGGATCTTAGGAACCTGAGGATCAAGTTGTGCTTCACGTGCAATTTGTTTCATTCATTGTCTGCAACGGGTTGGTGGACGGGGCTCCGAAAGGTCCGAACGACTCGGAATTGACATATGCGTATCGTCAGAGTGCCCTTAGACAGCGTGGCGAGTTTCGTGACCTTTTGAACTTACTTTCCATTCATTTGGCCCATTTAGGGAAGTTGTCCACAAAGCGTTGTGAAAACAGCATTGATTCAAAGGGATAGTGGGACGTCTGGAAAAGAGGGGTCAAAAGGTTGCAGGCTCTTGAAACTCCCAGTCCGTGAGTGGCTGGTCCCCACGAATCAGGATCCAAAGTTTGGGGTCTCTAGAACCTTCCTGAGCTTATAGCCAAACCCTAATCCTAGTTGTCTCTCATCATTCAAGAGGTTCTTTCAAGCTATCAGTGCAAGAGGCCTTTGTGAGAATCTTGCATAAACTCCAAAAAAAAACTTTTCCTTTTTTCTAGAGCTTCGTCCTCTTGGTATGTCTTTCGAGGGGCGTCAGGCTACCGCAGTGTGAAATTTGGGGGCTGGGGAGCTTTCTAGGAAAAGCCCACGTGCAATCTGTCATTGTCTGCAACGGGACGGCTGAAGTTTCTGGCATATGATTCAAGGATTTTTCACTGAATCATACAGGAAGTGCCCACTTCCAATTTGAATGGCGCCAAATGCATGGCTCGTGGGAATTAAGCTCAGTTTCCCCCACTCCAAACTCAATTGCATGTATAGGCTTGTACCCTTCTCCATTTTCAAGCCTGTTGCAATGGTTCTTCAACTATAAGTGTATTACAATGATAATTTATCCTCCAACACACAATTAGGCTGCTTTAGTTGGGTCTGCCGGAACTAGAAACCAGCAACATTGATCATGATCTCTAACTCTGCAATAAATTTAATGGCATCTATTCTTACATCATTTTATTTGTTTCCCTGTCTCAACCTCGGGACTCCTATCCTGAGGTCACTAGAACCAGCTGGATCCAGCACCATTCCTGCTTCATGTTGGACTCCACTGCTTCATATCTCTGAGTGATGATGACTAAATGCAGCCGGTGCCAGCCAAACATCACTTCAATCTATTATGATGGACTTCAGAGGATGAAATGATGCCAACTCCAACCTGCATCACCTCAGTCTATTGATGAACTACGATCCTGAAATGAAATGCATAGACTAACTATTGCCAACAAAAGCCTTCATCAGCCAATTAACAAGGAAAATTGCATCTATGTGAACTTCTGCAGTTAATCAAGATGGACTTCAAAGACATTAATCATTAATCTTACAGCTCAAACACAATCGATGTTTAAACACTGACCCTTAACACTTACTTAGTTTAATAATTATAAACCATGATTTTAACTATACAAAAGTAATATATACGTTATATTCATGATGTTAGTCAGAATAAAGTTGTAGAATTACGAGAATAAAGTTGTAGAGTTACAAGAATAAAGTTATAATGTTGTGAGAATAAAGTTGTAGAATTACAAGAATAAATTTGTAGAATTACGAGAATAAAGTTATAGAGTTACAAGAATAAAGTTATAATGTTATGAGAATAAAGTTGTAGAATTACAAGAATAAAGTTATAATGTTATGAGAATAAAGTTGTAGAATTACAAGAATGAAGTTGTAGAATTACAAGAATAAAGTTAAAATGATATGAGAATAAAGTTGTAGAATTACAAGAATAAAGTTATAATGTTATGAGAATAAAGTTGTAGAATTACAAGAATGAAGTTGTAGAATTACAAGAATAAAGTTAAAATGATATGAGAATAAAGTTGTAGAATTACAAGAATAAAGTCATAATGTTGTGAGAATAAAGTTGTAGAATTACAAGAATAAAGTTGTAGAGTTACAAGAATAAAGTTATAATGTTGTGAGAATAAAGTTGTAGAATTACAAGAATAAAGTTATGATGTTATGAGAATAAAGTTGTAGAATTACGAGAATGAAGTTAAGAATTACAAGAATAAATTTAAAATGATATGAGAATAAAGTTGTAGAATTACAAGAATAAAGTCATAATGTTGTGAGAATAAAGTTGTAGAATTACGAGAATAAAGTCAGTAGAGTTACAAGAATAAAGTTATAATGTTGTGAGAATAAAGTTGTAGAATTACAAGAATAAAGTTAAGAATTACAAGAATAAAGTCATAATGTGAGAATAAAGTTGTAGAATTACGAGAATAAAGTTGTAGCGTTACAAGAATAAAGTTATAATGTTGTGAGAATAAAGTTGTAGAATTACAAGAATAAAGTTAAAATGATATGAGAATAAAGTTGTAGAATTACAAGAATAAAGTTGTAATGTTGTGAGAATATAGTTGTAGAATTACGAGAATATAGTTGTAATTTTATGAAAAGAAAGTTATAATGATGTGAGAATAAAGTTGTAGAATTACAAGATTGAAATTTTAATATTACAAGAACAA
>NC_068298.1:1370207-1372707 GCF_025860055.1 Xyrauchen texanus
AACATGCATGCAAACTGTAACTGAACATAGCTGATAACGTGCTCATTTAGATAGCTAGGTAAATATGTGGGGATGTGGCACACAAACAAAGCTTTTTCAGTTTTATAAACGTGTGTGGCCTCTGAACACGCTCTAAACATTTTTCCCGTGTGCTCACTTCCAGGAACAGCGTTAATAAGCGTCCAGAGAATGACAAACATTCAAACATCTGAAATGAAATGATGAAGAATCATCAGGAGCTGATGCCCGCTGGGCGACACATCGACAACACATCAGCAGATCTGTATGTGTGTGTGTCAGGAGTTTCCCCTGTTTGTAGATGTGTGGAGTGATTGCTGTGTATGTGTGCCCTGTAATGAACAATCCTGTAGCAGATCACAGACTATGAAACCCTGAAGGACAGACAGAGAGACGACGGGTTGTTGCTATAGAAATAGGTTAAGCAATCATCCTCTCAAGTGCATGTGCGGCACAATACGAATTTCAATGCAACTGATGTTAAGATTCCTCCCAGTTACGTACACCTGCATTTCATCTGTTCCTGCTGAACTGGAAAAATGTGGCATTGAACGTTTTTCAAAGTATTTCTCTTTTACCCTCTCCCTTTCTCTCTTTGGCTCCAGACTGACCCAGATCATGATGGATGAGCCCTTCAGCTGTCCAATCACTTCCTGTCCTGATAACAGCAGGTCACATGTTTTGTCTTTTCCACATAACTGCTGTTTGCTTTAAGAGCTCAATAAAGCTGAAACAAAGTTCAATTGCTTTGTGATGCGGCAAAAGCTCCATCCAAGTTATAAAATTAATTTAAGGGAAAATCCCAGAAATATATGATAGAACATAATATTGCAAAAACAATGTGAAATGAAACATGAAAAGCATTTACATTCATCCTAACCTAAACCTAACCCTTACCTAACCTAACCTACCCTGACCTAAACCTAATCCTGACATAACCAACCCTGACCTAACCTAACCTACCCTGACCTAAACCTAATCCTGACATAACCAACCCTGACCTAACATAACCTACCCTGACCTAACCTAACCTACCCTGACCTAAACCTAATCCTGACATAACCAACCCTAACCTAACCTAACCTACCCTGACATAAACCTAATCCTGACATAACCAACCCTGACCTAACCTAACCTACCCTGACCTAAACCTAATCCTGACATAACCAACCCTGACCTAACCTAACCTACCCTGACCTAAACCTAATCCTGACATAACCAACCCTGACCTAACCTAACCTACCCTAACCTACCCTGACCTAACCTAACCTGACCTAACCTATTCTAAACCTGACCTAACCTAACCTACCCTGACCTAAACCTGACCTGACCTAACCTACCCTGACCTAAACCTGACCTGACCTACCCTAAACCTGACCTAACCTATTCTAAACCTGACCTAACCTAACCTAACCTACCCTGACCTAAACCTGACCTAACCTACCCTGACCTAACCTACCCTAAACCTGACCTAACCTATCCTAACCTAACCTACCCTGACCTAAACCTGACCTGACCTAACCTACCCTGACCTAAACCTGACCTGACCTACCCTAAACCTGACCTAACCTATCCTAACCTAACCTACCCTGACCTAAACCTGACCTGACCTACCCTAAACCTGACCTGACCTAACCTATCCTAACCTAACCTACCCTGACCTAAACCTGACCTGACCTACCCTAAACCTGACCTAACCTAACCTAACCTACCCTGACCTAAACCTGACCTGACCTAACCTGACCTGACCTATCCTAAACCTGACCTAACCTATCCTAACCTACCCTGACCTAAACCTAACCCTGATCTAACCTAACCTACCCTACAATGACCTAACCTAACCTAACCCAAACCTGACCTAACCTAACCTACCCTGATCTATCCTAACCTACTCTGACCTTACCTAACCTACCCTGACCTAACCTAACCCAAACCTGACCTAACCTAACCTACCCTGATCTATCCTAACCTACTCTGACCTTACCTACCCTACCCTGACCTAACCTAACCTAACCCTGACCTAACCTAACCTAACCTACTCTGACCTAACCTAACCCTGTGCTAAACCTAACCCTGACCTGAGCTAAACCTAACCCTGACCTAACCTACACTGACCTAACCTATCCTAACCTACCCTGACCTAACCTACCCTGACCTAAACCTAACCCTGATCTAAACTGACCTAACCTAACCTAACCTACCCTGACCTAACCTACTCTGACCTAACCTAACCTAACCTAACCCTGACCTGACCTAACCTAGGTGTTCAAGAGAGCAAAATCATCACTTCCAGAGAATTGGTGCAGAATATAAATGGCGACTCACATTGTAGTCACTGTGGCTATTTTGCTCAATGTATTAAATTATTTATGGTTTAAAGTGTGCAGACAAAACACTTTGACAAAACTCATGTTTGCCCAGGGTTGCCAACTTTTTGCCATGCGAAATACTGAACACTTGGGTATTTTGAGTGCTTCTTACG
>NC_068298.1:1382707-1387707 GCF_025860055.1 Xyrauchen texanus
ATGTGTGTCTGTCTGTCTGTCTCTGTGTGTGAATGTGTGTGTGTGTGTATGTGTGTCTGTCTGTCTGTCTCTGTGTGTGCGCGTGAATGTGTGTGTCTGTCTGTCTGTCTCTGTGTGTGTGTGTGTGTGTGTGTGTGTGTGTCTGTCTGTCTATCTCTGTGTGTGTGCGTGAATGTGTGTGTGTGCGAGTGTGTCTGTCTGTGTGCGTGTGTGAGCGTATGTGTGTGTCTGTGTGTGTGTGTCTGTGTGTGTGTGTGTGTCTGTGAGTGTGTGTCTGTGTGAGTGTGTGTGTGTCTGTGAGTGTGTGTCTGTGTGAGTGTGTGTGTGTCTGTGAGTGTGTGTCTGTGTGAGTGTGTGCGTGTGTCTCTGTGTGTGTCTGTGTGAGTGTGTCTCTGTGTGTGTCTCTGTGTGAGTGTGTCTCTGTGTGTGTGAGTGAATGTGTGTGTGTCTGTCTGTCTCTGTGTGTGCGTGAATGTGTGTGTGTGTGTCTGTCTGTGTCTGTGAGTGTGTGTGTCTCTGTGTGTATCTGTGTGAGTGTGTCTCTGTGTGTTTGAGTGAATGTGTGTGTGTCTGTCTGTCTCTGTGCGTGAATGTGTGTGTCTCTGTGTGTGTGCGTGAATGCGTGTGTGTCTGTCTGTGTCTGTGAGTGTGTGCGTGTGTGAGCGTGTGTGTGTGTGTGTGTGTGAGTGTGTGTCTGTGAGTGTCTCGGTGTGTGTGTGTGTGTGTGTGTCTGTGAGTGTGTGTGTGTGTGTGAGTGTGTGTCTGTGAGTGTCTCGGTGTGTGTGTGTGTGTGTGTGTGTGTGTGTCTGTGAGTGTGTGTGTGTGTGTGTGTGTGTTTTGGGGGGTCTGGTAGCACATGTTTACCCTCTTTACTTCTTTCTGAGGGCGTATATTCCTACATAAAGGGCCGTGAGTTCAAAGGCGTGCAGAAGAAAGGCATGAGCAGATGAAAAGGACGAGTAAGAATCGACAGCCTGTAACTCTTTACACGTTCCTCAAACTCTATCCATCTCTGAGCAAGAGCTAAATCAACAGCAGATAAGTCGTGTCTCAACGCATTGCCTTTGATGTGCGAACCCCCCTCACACACACACACACACACACACTCACACACACAGAAGGATAATTCTGCATTTAACTGCTGTTCAGGAAAGGCCTTTATAAAGAACATCCCTTACAAAAGGTACTGTGGTGTTACAATGCAACACTGTATAGTTCCTAAACAGTTTAAGGAGTGACAACTGCATCAAAACATGGAGTGATTTTCCCAAGTTGTCGTTCCTTATTTATACAGAATACCAAAATCGCCAAGGTTTACATAGCAACAGCGTGACTCATGACCAGTGTAGGTGTAATCTGATTACAAAGTAATCAGTTACTGTACTCTCATTAGCAGTGTAATGCGTCACATTTTAGGTTTTTGTAATTAGATTATAGTTACCTATTTTATTTATAATGTTAATTAGATGGGTCACTCATATTTATAAAATAATATTCATGTAGAATATATTTTAAACATGAATGATGCTCATATGTACAGTGGGTTTACGAGGTACCCAGTGTCACTATGAGACGGGCGGAATCGCGGGTTTATGGTTTGGGTCAGGACTGGGCTGGACTGGTAATCTGGCATTCTCGCATTGTCCCGTGGGCCAACACACTTTGGGGCCGATCAGGGGCGGACTGGCTATCGGAGAACCGAACGGGCCGGTGGGTTAGTCGCAAAATGGGCCGTGGATAAGCTAAAATGAGTCGCCACGCTATTTAGAACGGACCACAAAATGGTAACCGTATGCAGAAAAGGCCCACTAAGTTTTCTGACCTAGGACACTCTTCCAAGCCCCGGAAATTTGTCTCTGTGGTATTATAAAGAGGAGAGTTGTCCCTCTACGAGGCCCCAAGAGCAAATCTGCAGCACATGTTGTCTGGGTGCAGTCCTATGAGAGGTATAAGCTAAAATATGCTGATCTAACTGCCGAAAGTGCAGGGAAAATGGATGGAGGGATGCCACTTACCCTGTGGAGTTTGGGTGTCGAGGGTTTATGGGAACATCACTGCAATACCTGTTGAAAAACGTTGGAATCTTTGGATCAGCATTGAAGAAGTCTCTGAAGGAAATGGCAGAGGAGGAGGGATGGGATGTGGGGTGTGCAGAAGTGAGAAAGTTGGAATAAGGAACAATTACTTTATGTGGTGAGGTAGCAAGTAGAAGAGGATAAGGGTGGGGAGGAACTATTTCCACTGGCCCACTCGGTCCTTATCCGGGGTTTCTGGAGAGGGATTGATTGTGGAAGCGTAAACCAGGCCAAGCTAGGCTTACCCTACTCTCTGATACACCGCTGCATGGTCCTCGATGACTCCTCCACCCTCTCAGGCGGATCGACAGCCGCTTCTCCCGGCTGACCGGAGTCAGACTCACAACCCCCGCAGTCAGAACGCCCTCCGTGTCTCGGCGACTGCGTGGGGACACCTCCAACCCTGGCAGTGGCCCTACCGCTCCAGGCAGTCGGGCAACCCTTCCATCCTCCCTCGCGGATTGCGGTCTTCCTCTGACCCCTCCGCTTCTGGGGATAGCAGGGATCTCCTCCACCCCTGGCAGCGGCTCCATCGCTCCAGGCGCTCGGGAGTCCAGTCCACTGCGCCCGGGCGGTTGGTCTACTCCTCCCCGTGGATGGCAGCGGCGCCCCTGGGTGGACGGCAGTGTCGAGGACTCACTGACAGGCATCCCTCCTCCTTCCCGGCTTCGCACCAGTGTAAAGGGGTTCAATGGGAAGGAGGCGGCGAGAACCGCTTGACAATATAAATAACAGTTTTAATGATAAACTTAAAAGACAAACACACACATGACGGACATATCCGTAAACTATCTCTCTCTCCTCGCGACCACCGCCTGTCATCAGCCTTTATCCCTCTCAGAGGCTTAATTTGCCTGATAAGGGACCGGTGTGTATGATCACGACCGCCCCACCCTCCGCCCTGCCACAGATAGCTTGTGTTTTGAATGTAGGGTAGGTCTAATCATGGTGGGGGCAGATATTGAACCCTGGTTGTATGGGATATCTTGACGGGAAAGGAGGAATCTTGATGGGAGAGCAAGAACGCAGAGGCAATCAAGAGGATCTAGTGTCCAGCTGCGGGGTGGCAGGGAGATGTCCCTGACTGCTGCCCCACCACCAGGAGATGGTCTGGGATTAATGGGGCTGCTGTGGCTCAGGTGGTAGAGTGGGTTGGATACTAATCGCAGGATTGGTGGTTTGATTCCCCGCCCACAAGACTCCACGCGTCGAGTGTCCTTGTGTAAGACACTGAACCCCAAGTTGCTCCCAATGGCAGGCTAGCACCTTACATGGCAGCTCTGCCGCCATTGATGTGTGAGTGTGTGAGTGGTTGAATGAGTCACATTGTAAAGCACTTTGAAATCCACTCAAGGTTAAAAAGCGCTATATAAGTCCAGACCATTTACATCCGTGGATACGTGGCTCATAGCTGATGACCCCGTGAGCTGGACAACTAAAGGCACCGCAGATGCGCTGTAGACAGTAATGCCCATCAGGTTTAGACATCTACCTGTGCATCTAAGTCTCTTTGGAAGTAAAGGCTGTAAGTTTTTGTCCTTGTCAATAATCTTATGATTATGCCATCTTTGAACAATTAATACAGCTTGCAAGAAACATGAATGGCAACATTTTAACCAATTTGCAATAACAAAAATATGTTTGTTTGCTAGTAATTTGTTTCAGGTAACCCTCTAATTACTGCATTAACTACACACTGATCTCAAAGTGAAATTGGAAACAGTAGGTTGACTTATCTTTAGCAAAAATCGGTCTGTGCTTACCGAAAAGTGAAACACTGCCCCCGTGGGCCAAAGCAATAAGTGCTGTTGGGCGTATGGGCACATGAGAGCTCCATTTTCTGGTTTCAACATTGATCTGAACCCTTGAAATCTTGAAACAATAGTTGAAGGTACGAGAGCTGTTGAATCTCCTGTGGTATTTTTCTCCTTCAGTCCCATCTGCCGCTCTGAGTCTCTCCAGTCAGACCACTAAATCAAAACTTCCTCCTCGTGTCTTTTTTTCCACTTATAATTTTTTTCAAATCACAGAAAACTTTCCAGGTCTGAACTGCCGCTTATTTGCCCATACAGGAGAATATTAAATGAATATGTCTTTATTTCTTTGTAGAAAAGTCGGGAACCGTGGTCAGGAACCACAGTGCTTTTCTTGTTTTTTCCCCCTCTCTCTCTGGCTCTCCCACTCTCTTTCACTCTCCCATTGTCCTGCTCAGGGTCCCAGGAGGCGCGGAAGACCAGCCGGGGCGGGACGGCCGAAGGGTAACTCCTCCTCCAGGAAGGTGGGGTGGAGGGAGTAGGTTAGGCTGGTTGGTGCCCCAGCCTGAATCGGGCGCTGGGGGTATGTGATGAGGAGGGCGTGGCCAGGCCATGAGGATGTACACCTGGCTCTGCTCCAATCAGTGGGAGAGAGAGATAAGGAGGAGCCAGAGATGCCAGAGAGAGAGACACACACACAGCCGCTGTGGTAATGGGTAATGGCTTTGTTTTTGTGTGCAATAAATTAGCCAATGTTCTTGCTACAGTAACCAGTTATTGAGTCAACTCAAATCATTTTTTACGATTTCGCCATCTCATACTAATCATTACGAAGTTGCCGTGAGACCGGGTTGGGTCCGGTCATTGCTTGTTTTGTTCTGGCGATTTCTGAAGTTTCATAAAAAAATTTTTTTGTCAAACTCATAATTACAAGTCAGAAGCTGCAGACATGACTCAAGCTTGACAGTGAACTCTCGTATGTTTGAGGGTTAGATTGAGGTCACGGGACGCTTTTCTCATTTAAATCAGCAATCAATGAAGTGTGAAACCTGTTTAAACTCGTATATCCAACAGGAAATGCTTCCACACACCCCCATACCCACTAATACACACTCAGTGTGAGGTGTGATGTGTGTGGATCTTCAGAGAGGTGACCGTTCAGATCACCAGA
>NC_068298.1:1395207-1417707 GCF_025860055.1 Xyrauchen texanus
TGCATTCGTTGCACTTGCATTTCCCGCAATTCTCGCAGATGTACAGGTGAGAAGACTCAATCTTTTCCACTTGGGATTGTTTTACGGGAACATCCGGTGGGAGAAGTGGATGCGAAGATGTGCTCTGAGATTTCGGCTGAGTCCGTGCAGTGCAGCTCGGTCTGTGGCGGTAATTATGTCGGTTCGGCGGAGACCACGCGAGCAGACCCTGCTCCGAGGACACGCTGCTATTGCTCCCGGAACTCGCGGCGCTGCCCGTGCTGGTTGAGCGGCTGAGAGTCAGCGGTCGTTGCTCGTAATTATTATTCACATTCACCAGAATCACCTCGTGAGTCCTCTCGTGTTTGTCTGTATTCCGCGGTGGTGAACGGGGCCCCGGAGCAGGTCTATGTGGTACAGCGGGGCCCTCTGTATACTCGTTACAAGAGCGGATGGCTTTGATCTGATCCAGTGTCAGAATAGCCCCCGATGGGACGTCCGTATGTCTGATGACAACGCCGCGCTGACCGTAGTGATCCATAAGACACGATCAGAAACTCCAAACAAAACGGATGCAACGTTCATCTGACACCCTGAGAGAGAGAGACAGAAAGAGAGCAGTATATGAATTACACTTAAAGGAAATGTTTATTTTTAAGATAGGTTTAACTTTCAAAATCTTGTGCAATTCAAATGTTGGACCTGAAGGGTATAATTTCAGCGCACTTGTGTCGCCAAATGGAAGTGCAAAAGTATTGATTGTTTTCAAACAGGTTTCCCAAATACTGCCATTGGTCAAACGAACAGATAGGTCCGCCCCCTACACACCCCATTGGTCGAGCCAATGTTGTGGTGCCAGGCCGCTCAAACAGAGCAGCGCTTCAGAGTAACACTGTTACACTTTTAGGTGAAATCAGCCAACAAACTACTTGCAGTCAAAGTTATTATTATTATTTTTTTAAACCCAGGTGTAAATAGCACCTGCCACATAGTGTGGCTATTTGCACCCCAGTAGTCTGGTGGAAACATAAACATTTACGACAAACTACAATATAACTGTTGCTGCAGCGGCGTGGGCCGTGACGCTGGTGCGATTGTGCTTTTTTGCGAGGGCGACCAGAGTTCGAATCCTGTTTCCACTCTTAAAATATTCTTTAATACGACGAATTAAAAGTGTCTATGGGGCTCTACATAAACACATTAAGTATGCTGCAGTGAAGCCACTATAGCGCATGTTAGTATCCGCCAAAATTGTAATAAGAATACTGACTTTACCGATTACCAGGGCTGGACTGGTAATCTGGCATCCGGGCATTTTCCGGTGGGCTGGCGTACTTTGGGGCTGATCTGGGACGGACTGGCCATCGGAGAACAGAGCGGGCGAATTGGCCCCTATAAGCTAAAATGAGCGCCGCTTTATGCAGAACGGACCAAAAACCTGCGCCGCGATATGCAGAAAAGGACATCGAACAACGATTACTTAATCAAAAAAGTAATCACATTACTAATTACATTTAAGCTACTTTATAAAACACTTCACAGAGAAGCTCATGTCTTTCTTCCTCAATAATGTCTCTATTTCCTTGTTCATTGATTGAAAATGTCACCGAAACACAAACAGATATATATATATATATATATATATTAAAATATGAATGTTTTAAATGCACCCTGCGGGACATTACCGGAGAAATATGTGGAGCCCATGTAATGCACTTAAAAGTCATTCACGTGTATGAATGTCGGTAACTGTAATACAATTACAAGAATGTTACACTACTTTTATCATTTAAAAAGTAATTAGATTACAGTAATTAACTACTTTGTGGTTAGATTACACCAAATGGTGTTTATAATTTTTTTGAACTGGGATACAAGTTTAGAGCCCCCCCCCCCACCAAACAAAACACTAAAGTTTCTGCAAGTATGCAGAGAAGTATGCAGCTGCGCATTTGAGACAGAGCTCATAAATCACAGTGCAGAAAGTGTGCTAGAAATGAACGACGTCCTATTCACAGACCCGTTTAACCCCAGAGAGAGAGAGAGAGAGAGTTGACTATTAACCAGACTTTGTACCGACCTCAATACGCAGAGGTGCAGTACAAATACTTCCCGTGCTGATTTGCATGTGTATGGCTGGTTAACATTAAAATGCAGCGCCACAGAGCGCAGGAAATCAAACACAGCCCTTGACACGCTCATCAATGCGCTTTATCATGCATTCACACACGAGATGTGAGAACACTTGATCGAGGTTTACAGGTTTAGTCTGAAGTGCTTTAGATGTTTAAATAGACAGACAAAACAATTAAGACGGTATTAGCGGATATATCGTGACTCTCTCAAACAATTGCGCAGAAGTTGCGACACTACTGCGGTAATTATATACATCTATATATATATATATTCTATATAGTAGTTTTTAAAATGTATGATGACCATAACCAATTTGTATTATTTTTAATGAAGTAAAAACAACTAAATTAAATTAAGAAAACTTAACGCGGTAAAAATGCGCAAATCATAAAAACCGGCTAAAATATTTGTTGAGCATTATTTTAAAAGTATTACATCATATGCTAAATATTAATGTATATGTTTTAATGTCTACCTCTTCGTTCAATATCATTGTAAGTCAGTTCTGTGCATGTTTAAAAAAAAAAAGTGGCCGTAGGAAATAAAATAAAAGACTTTTCTGCATTAATCATGTGCACAAAAACCAGAAAAAAGAAACTTATGAATGAAAACAAGCCTGCTGAGGGAGGAGTGTGTGACTGTGTGTGTGTGTGTGTGTGTGTTCAGCCCGCATCAAAAACACACAAACACACACACACACACACACACACACACACACACACACAGAAGTTCAGATTAAACAGAAGTTGAACTAATAAACGCGGATTGCGGGAGTTTATTGCGCACGCATCCTCGAGTCCTGCTATATTCCACATTAAATAACACAGTTAATAAGCATGTGAGAAATGATACATACCTACAGATAGACTCCCATAATGTCAAATCCATCAGTCCATGAGCCAAACATCCATCAGTGTGCCCAAAATCATCCCAGATCTTAATGTAACGCGCACAACTGCTGCTGTAACATGCATATGGAGGATATTCCGCGCTGAGTCTTCACTTTGAGGGATTCATCCAGGACAGATCAGGGAAAAGCAACTCAATCCCGTTAAATCCACGTATAACGCATTCACGCACGGTTTCCTTTGGCGCACTGCGCGTCCGTCCGTCTCTCCACGCACCGCGGCAGCCTCTGCGCGAGGTGTCGGATCAACCGAGTGTGTTTTTGCGCACGCGCGCACACACAGTGTGATGAATGAAGCGCAGGGTAGTTGTGAAAGAGGATCAGGGCGGGAGGGGCAGGTCTCTGCGGGCAGGGCGTCGCGCTTTAAGGTGGATTGTGTGAAATAAACGCGCATCCGCTTCTGAATAGAGACACTAGAGCTGTGCTAAACATGTGAGCTCACTGCACACAGACACATACACTTTATATTCGTTTTAAAACATGTCATTTCTGTGCACGGCAATACTTAATAGTCCAAAATACATAAAACAATATTAGAATTGTACTATTGTAATAAAATAAAACTTAAGTTATCCGTCTGTCATCTTCGCTCTGAAACAACCTTATTGTCTTTTGTGCATCGGATATCTTCCACTTTCACACACTGTAGCTGACGTCATCTCGGCTGTGGTTAAACGCAGTTTGTACTTTCTGAAATTAAATCTTTAGTGGTTCATTAATTATGGAGTTTTGGACTGCACGTGTTTGATGGATCGGGTTATTTTAACACGTTTCACTGAAAGATCGAGTCAAAGAACACAAACACAGTGTTAGTGCGACCTTAAGGCCCCCTTCACCCCCCCCCCTATCTGTCTGTGTGTGTGTGTGTGTGTGTGTGGCGGATGTGCTGCATCCGGATACATGAGAAAGGAAAGTTCAGCACAGAGTCATTTCATGCATTCAGATGGAAACGAGCCGAACGCACACGCGCACACACTTACACACACACACTTAGTGCACGAAAACACACACACACACTGTTAAAGTGCACAAACACAAACACACACAGTTAAAGTGCACAAACACACACAAAAACACACTGTTAAAGTACACAAACACACAGTTTAAGTGTACAAACACACACACACACACAAACTGTTAAAGTGCACACGCACACACACACAAACACACACAGACAGTTAAAGTGCACAAACACACACACAAACTGTTAAAGTGCACAAACACACAAAAACACACTGTTAAAGTGCACAAACACACACAGTTTAAGTGCACAAACAGACACACACACACAAACACACACTGTTAAAGTGCACAAACACACAAACACACACAGTTTAAGTGCACAAACACACACAGTTTAAGTGCACAAACACACACACACACACACACACACACACACTGTTAAAGTGCACAAACACACAAAGTTTAAGTGCACAAACACACACACACACAAACTGTTAAAGTGTACACGCACAAACTGTTAAAGTGCACAAACACACACAAAAACACACTGTTAAAGTGCACACACACAAACACACACTGTTAAAGTGCACACACACAAACACACACTGTTAAAGTGCACACACACACACACACACACACGCACGCTTACAGTGCAGGAACACACACAAAGAGACCACATACACATACACACACAGTCACACACATACACACATACACACACACACACATACACAAAGGGTTTTTATTACAAAAGTGTGTTTATTGTATATTGGCACACTTGCGTGAATACAGTCAGTTCATTTCTAATGTGTTGTTTGTTCTTCATCGAGTGTTGTGCAATTGTCGTTTATTTTCAGACACGGACACCGCCGTGTTCCCGTTGATAGTTGATGTACGACTGTATGAGCGTCTCTGGGATTCGGGGTTTGACTGCGTCCAGAGCGGCGTGGAAGTGTCTGCCGGTCACATGTTCCGCTGCGATGTTTTCCTGTAACGCCAGTAGAGCGGCTTCTCTGCACACCGCTGTTATCTGAGAATCAAACACAAACAAATGGACTCCAGTGAGCTGCCTTGCTGTCTACATAGGCACCTTCTTAGGGCGTTGCTCACACAGGACAGGGCCTTCACGTAAATAAAGCAGAATGGAACGCCCCAAAGCCCCTTTTTATACATGACACTCCATCTTAAAAATGCAGCTCATGGCGTGAGGCTGAAAAAAGCAGACATGTTATAATAACGCACATATAGTGCATGTTTCTATAAATAACAATTAAAAACAACCCAAGGCTGATTTGGAGCACTCTGTGCCGGCAGCAAGATTGTGTTTGTATGTAGCGTGTTGATGACTGTTTCATGGCAAAACGCCTGACCACAAATTAGCATAGCATTCAAGGATAAACATTCAGTGCAAAAATAACTTCCTATAATTACAAAAGTGTTTTTAACCAACAAAACCACGTCATTACAGCAGCACACACAGAACAACATGGAAATATTGTAAACATTTGCATTCACGTTAAATACATCATTATCTCACTTTTAGGTTCTTCTTACATTTTAAAACTCATGTGGTGTCTTACATGCCATTTTTCTAACAATCTAAAAAGGCAGATGATTCACTTCCTCAGAGCAGAACTGACATTATATAAGAGCAAACATACAGCACACAAACATGCCTGCAACACATCTGTCTCTCTCTCCCTGATCGTTCTCTCACTAGCTCTTCCTATTTGGATGTGAGTCACTCCTCAGGCAAATGAGTCTGTGTGTGTTTCATGATGCATTATTCTACAGTCCTCTGTCCTCACAGTGCATTAGAGAACTGATACCGGATCATGATGGCGGACTTTGCTCAGTTTCTGAGTCACGGTTGCAAGGACGGAGAGCGAGGAAATGAGGAAGCACAATTTAAGAAATGAGAAGCACCCAATCTCACTCTAAAGCAGGAAGTCATTATTTTGCTGAAACAGGAAGTCAACCTCACACTAAAGCAGTAAATCAATCTCACTCTAAGGCAGGAAGTCAACCTCATTAGAAACAGGAAGTAGGGATGTCCAGATCCAATCATGTGATCGGAAATCGGGCCCGATCACGTGGTTTCAGACTCGATCGGAATCGGACGTTACCTCCCGATCAGGACTCGGATATATATTCTCATTATTTTTAACACATCTATAGTTATGCGGTGGCAGAGTTAGACCCTTTTGACTCCACACAGAAACAGCAACGCGTGCGGCATGACATCACTTTGTTTCAGACGCTATTGGTTAAATGCAGGTGAAGTAGAATACGGAAGCAGCTTGAAGCGGAAAGCGCGAGTATGTCTGTGGTCTGGAGATATTATGAAGTTGAAAAAAAAACACCCCTAAGAAAAGCGACCCACTTCAGTACTGGAAAGAACATGCTAATCAGTTTCCCTCTGTGGGTGCTGTTGCAACCCAGTATCTCAGTGCAGCTCTGTGGACAGTGAGAGACTTTTTAGTGCCGTTGCAAACGTCCTTGATGAGAACAGAAACAGGCTCAAACCTGACAATGTAGAGATGTTAGTTTTCATTAAGAAAAACACATTTCCTTCTGTGATGACAGTAAGAGTTAGGAGTGCAGTTCCTGAAAGCACATTACTGGTTTGCAAACACTGTGGCACTTTTATTTTTTTATTTGTTTACATGCCTGCCAGGTATTTTAAGATGAGGTGCTATTTGTTTTTATGTTAGACTTTTTTATATTTACTGTTGCACTAAAGTCCAAAAGTGAAGAATTTATGTTATTTATTACTTGATTGTTCAAGCTACCTCACAGAAGTGCTCTGTTTCTTAACAGAGTTGTTGAATGTTAAAATAAGGTGAATTCAATAAAAAATAAGGAACATCCTGGATCTGTTTTTTTTGCTCTTCTTTATTCTTTTTTTATGTATTATAGAAGTATCGGATCGGGACTCGGTATCGGTAGATACTCAAAATCAAATGACTCGGACTCAAGGGCAAAAAAACCTGATCGGGACATCCCTAACAGGAAGTAAACTTCACTCTAAGGCAGGAAGTCAACCTCATGAGAAACAGGAAGTAAACTTCACTCTAAGGCAGGAAGTCAACCTCATGAGAAACAGGAAGTACATTTCACTCTAAGGCAGGAAGTCAACCTCATTAGAAACAGGAAGTACATTTCACTCTAAGGCAGGAAGTCAACCTCATGAGAAACAGGAAGTACATTTCACTCTAAGGCAGGAAGTCAACCTCATTAGAAACAGGAAGTACATTTCACTCTAAGGCAGGAAGTCAACCTCATGAGAAACAGGAAGTACATTTCACTCTAAGGCAGGAAGTCAACCTCATGAGAAACAGGAAGTACATTTCACTCTAAGGCAGGAAGTCAACCTCATGAGAAACAGGAAGTAAACTTCACTCTAAGGCAGGAAGTCAACCTCATGAGTAACAGGAAGTACATTTCACTCTAAGGCAGGAAGTCAACCTCATGAGAAACAGGAAGTACATTTCATTCTAAGGCAGGAAGTCAACCTCATGAGAAACAGGAAGTACATTTCACTCTAAGGCAGGAAGTCAACCTCATGAGAAACAGGAAGTACATTTCACTCTAAGGCAGGAAGTCAACCTCATGAGAAACAGGAAGTACATTTCACTCTAAGGCAGGAAGTCAACCTCATGAGAAACAGGAAGTACATTTCACTCTAAGGCAGGAAGTCAACCTCATGAGAAACAGGAAGTAAACTTCACTCTAAGGCAGGAAGTCAACCTCATGAGAAACAGGAAGTACATTTCACTCTAAGGCAGGAACTCAACCTCATGAGAAACAGGAAGTACATTTCACTCTAAGGCAGGAAGTCAACCTCATGAGAAACAGGAAGTACATTTCACTCTAAGGCAGGAAGTCAACCTCATGAGAAACAGGAAGTACATTTCACTCTAAGGCAGGAAGTCAACCTCATGAGAATCAGGAAGTACATTTCACTCTAAGGCAGGAAGTCAACCTCATGAGAAACAGGAAGTACATTTCACTCTAAGGCAGGAAGTCAACCTCATGAGAAACAGGAAGTACATTTCACTCTAAGGCAGGAAGTCAACCTCATGAGAAACAGGAAGTACATTTCACTCTAAGGCAGGAAGTCAACCTCATGAGTAACAGGAAGTACATTTCACTCTAAGGCAGGAAGTCAACCTCATGAGAAACAGGAAGTACATTTCACTCTAAGGCAGGAAGTCAACCTCATGAGAAACAGGAAGTACATTTCACTCTAAGGCAGGAAGTCAACCTCATGAGAAACAGGAAGTAAACTTCACTCTAAGGCAGGAAGTCAACCTCATGAGAAACAGGAAGTACATTTCACTCTAAGGCAGGAACCCAAGCTCATGAGAAACAGGAAGTAAACTTCACTCTAAGGCAGGAAGTCAACCTCATGAGAAACAGGAAGTAAACTTCACTCTAAGGCAGGAAGTCAACCTCATGTTAAAGCATTTCCTCACAGACTCTTGTTTGGACAACATGACCCAACAGATTTCCTACAACACACAGCACTCATTATGGTCTGGTTCTGGTTGTCCTGTGTGTGTGTGTCAGGTGGAGTCTGATGTGTGCTGGAGCTCAATGCTTTGTCCTGAATACAGGATTAGGGTGGAGTCACAATTGGCTCAGATTGCATCTATAGGGCAAAGAGACACACAAGAGCTGCTATTCACATGCTGGATTAATGGTTTCTGTGTGTGTGTGTGTGTAAGTAATATGGACTACTTTTATGATGCTTTTATGTCATTATTGGAGCTTTACAGTGTCTGTTCCCGTTCACTTAGATTGTATGTCAAAGAGCAGCGTGAACATTCTGTTAAACATCTTCTTAAGCTCTAAAAACTGACCGCAGCACTTCTACTGTAAGTGTGTGTTGTTGACAATCGTTTGTTTATTGTGTTGTTGTGTATTAGAGGGTTCATCAGATGCTCCACAGATGTTGGAGAAAGAATTGTTTCCTGTTTGCATGTTTTGGTAACTTTGTGTGAATGAGATGTCTGCTGGTCTCCCATACATCACGACAACAATAACACACACACAAGTGATCTGAACAACAGCACAACCGTTCATGTTGTTTCCACGCAACGTACTTTACAACAAAACACAAATAAACACACAGATCTTGAATTTCAGTGAGTCGGATGTGTTTAGAAACACTTACTGCACATCACAAAAGAACCGCACACACACACACTCACTCACTCACTCACTCACTCACTCACTCACTCACTCACTCAAAAACACACCCACCCACACACACACACTCAAAAACACACCCACACACACACACACACACTCAAAAACACACCCACACACACACACACACACACACTCACACACACACACACACACACACACACACACACACACACACACACACACACACACTCAAAAACACACCCACACACACACACAAAAACACACACACACAAATATCCCCCATTTAGCCTTAACAGACTGTAGGGGCAAGTGTTGGGGCAAGTGCTGTTAGCGAGCACATATGAAGGCCGGAACGGTACATGAGGGGGTGGGTGGCCAGTACCACACCCGACCACCTTTGTCTCCCCAGTGGTTACACACCGCACCAGGTACTCATTTTAGGCTGAGTGGAGCTAGGGGAGGCCCGGGACCAGTTCAGATAATCGTCACTGGGGTTGGCCATGAGCGGGAATTGAACTCGGGTCGCCAGGTTCATAGCGCAGCACGCTAACCACTACACTACCGCTCCACACACACACACACACACACACACACACACACACACACTCATACTCGCATTCTCACACACACACACACAGTCACACACACACACACTCATACTCGCACACTCACACACACACTCATACTCGCACACTCACAGTCACACACACACACTCATACTCGCATTCTCACACACACACAGTCACACACACACTCATACTCGCACACTCACACACACACACACACGCACACAGTCTCTCTCTCACACACACACAGTCACACACACACTCATACTCGCACACTCACACACACACTCATACTCGCACACTCACACACACGTACAGTCACACGCATAGTCACACACACACACACACACACACACACACACACACACACACACACACACACACACACACACACACACACTCATGCTCACACACACAAACACACACTGATACTCATGCTCGCACACTCACACATACAGTCACAAACTCACACAGGAGCGCACACACAAGCATGCTCACACACACACGTGCACAGGCGCACGCACACACGCACACAGGCACACACGCACACAGGCACACACGCACACAGGCACACACGCACACAGGCACACACGCACACAGGCACACACGCACACAGGCACACACGCACACACCTCAGGGCAGGGCAGGGCAGATCCTCTCTAGTGAAGAGAGTACACACACACACACTTAATAACACTCTCCACAATCCGTTTGTATATGATGTCTTGAGTCCTCAAAGTGGACATGAAACAGTGCTCGCATCACATGTTACTTCCGTAACGTAGCTATGAGTAAACACACACAAGACTCTTTAGGAGAGCGGAAGTCAACGACAGCAGGGTAAACATCTACAGAGGTCAATATCATTAGTTCACATTCGCTCCATGTATCCATGACTTTTCAAAATAGGAAATGTCATTCCCTGAAACCCCATCACAGCTTTACATTAATGCCACGGTAACAAAAGTCTCATTTTGACGCTTCACTTTCGAACAGCCCTTGCATCTGGAGTATGTCTATTATACCTGTAAATGTTGTTTAGGTTGGCAGCTCTCTAGGACTTAAAACAGAACGTGTGTGTGTGTGTGTCTCTCTGTGTGTGTGTGTGTGTCTGTGTGTGTGTTTGTGTGTGTGTGTGTGTGTGTCTCTGTGTGTGTGCGTGTGTGTGTGTCTCTGTGTGTGTGTGTGTGTGTCTCTGTGTGTGTGTGTGTGTGTCTCTGTGTGTGTGCGGTTGTGAAGGTCAGCATTAAATCTGTATTATAGTCATTCAGGTGTGACATCTTTGTTTTGCAGCTGTGTGGTTTATAATAATATAAAAACATACAACACCGTCACACAGCTAACCTGCTGTCAACCAGCACCTGTGAGTGTGTGTGTGTGTGTGTGTGTGTGTGTGAGGGCATATTTGTCTTCACCCTTTAATCACATGAATGAAAGCAGGTGGTTTTCTCTCTCAGGAGGAAGTGAAGGACGAGCTGTTTGTTTACTAAACACCAGACACAATGGAAAGACACACCTGCTCCACACATGAAATATGAGCTCATTTGTGTGTCCCTCATATACATCACAACACTCATATTTACTGCACTCACTTTGTGTACAAATGCTGGGAAGTGACGAGGTAAAGTGAGAAGCAATTTGTTTTTTGTCCTAAACAAACGACGAACAACAGACGTCGCCGACATGCAAACTTTTCTAGAGACTGAAAATAATGTTCATATTGCTTTGTTTGTCACTCTTGGTGTGAAGAGGACTTAACAAAGAATCATATCATATATCAATATCACTGACACTTCCTGTGTGTGCAGACAGAGAGAAAAGAAGAAGAGGAAGATGAGAAAGGAGGGGGTATGAAGACGAGGAGAAAAGGAAGAGGATAAGAAAAAAAAGAAGGAAGATGAGGAGTAAGACAAGGACGAAGAGGAAAAGATGAGGAAGAGGAAGACGAGAAATATGAAACAGAGGAAGAGGAGAAAGAAAGAAGAGAAGAATGAGGAAGTAAGAAGAAAAGGGGAGAGGAGGACAATAAGGAGAAAGACAAAGAAGAGGAGGAAATAGAGGAAAGCAGGAAGAAGGAGAAACAGAAGAAGGAAGAGGATGAAAAAGAGGAAGAGGATGAAGAAGAGGAAAAGGAGGACAATAAGGAGGAAGAAAAGCAGGAAGAAGTAGAAACAGAAGTAGGAAGAGGAGGGAAAAGAGGATGAGGAAAATAATGAGGAAGTAAGAAGAAAAGGGGAGAGAGGAAAAGGAGGACAATGAGGAGGAAGACAAAGAACAGGAGGAAGCACAGGAAGAAAAGCAGGAAGTAAGAACAGAAGTAGGAAGATGAAGGAAATGAGAAAATAGAGGAAGAAAAAAGCAGGAAGAAGTAGAAACAGAAGGAGAAAGAGGAAGTAAGAAGAAAAGGGGAGAGAGGAAAAGGAGGAAAATAAGAAGGAAGACAAGGAAGGGGAGGAAATAGAAGAAGATGAGGAAGAAAAGAAGGAAGACGAAATAGAGGAAAAGCAGTAGAAAGAAAATGAGATAAGAAAGAAGAGAAGAAAAAAGAGGAAGAAGAGGAGGAGGAGAAGGAAGTTAAGTATGAAGAGGAAGTAAATGAGAGAAGGTAGGATGATGAGGAAAGAGGAAGAAAAGGAAGACAGAGGAAGAGGAGGAACAGAAGTAGGAAGAGGAAGTAAAAGAGGAAGAGGAGGAGGACAAGGAGAAAGAGGAGAAAATAGAGGAAGATGAGAGAAAGACAAAGAGGAAGAAAAGGGAAAAGAGGAGGACAATGAGGAAGAAGAGGAGGAAATAGAGGACGAAGAGGAAGACAAGGAGGAAAAAAGTCCTAAGAGGAGGAGGAGGAGGAGGAAGAGGAAGGAAAAGTAGAATAGGAAGAGGACAAAGAGGAAGGAGGAAATAGAGCAGGGGTATTCAATTAAATTCCCAAGAGGTCCGGTCTCGACATTTCCATCCCACCAAAGGTCCGGAGTCGGACAATAATAACGCATCATATCGTAGCCATTCTGACTAATGACAATGTTTAAGAAATGCAATTTTTTGGGGAATCGTTATTATAAATTATAATGAGGACAATGTGTCCCAAAGACAACTGAAGCAGTGACTTATGGGGGATCTTCTACTGTTTATACCACACACACACACACACACACACACACACACACACACACACACACACACACACACACACACACATATAAACAGCATGAAAACACTTTACCAAATGATGCTGGAACCTTTAACCCTGTATATGCTGTGACCTCTCACCTCTGCCCCAGAGTAGCGCTCCGTTCGGGTCACCAGCTCATCCAGGTGCACGCTGTGATGTACGGGCATGTTCACAAACTGCAGTGAGAATATTTCCCTGCGAGTGTCTGCGTCAGGCAGCGGGACGAATATAATGCGATCCAGACGACCTGGACGCATCAGAGCCTGAGAGACAGACAGAGAGAGAGACAGACAGAGAGAGAGAGAGAGACAGTTGTTAGGATCACTGACTTTATAATCAGACACAACAGAGCGTCTCCTGCTCCAAATATACACACACACACACACACACACACACACACACACACACACACACACACACACACACACACACACACACACACACACACACACACGCACACACACACACACACACACACAAACACACAAACACACACGCACACACACGCACACACACACGCACACACACACGCACACTCACGCGTGCACACTCACTCACTCACACACACACACACACTCACTCACACACACACACGCACGCACCCACGCACGCGCACACACACACACACGCATGCACACTCACACACTCTCATACACACACACGCGCGCGCGCGCGCGCACACACTCACACTCACACACGCACGCATTCACACTCACGTGCACTCACGCACACACTCTGATACACACGCACACACACGTGCACACTCTGATACACACACACACATACACAAACTCTCACACTCACGCACACACACTCACACACTTGACAACAGTCGCCCCATCTCACCGTTTCTACACTCTCGGTTACATATTTTGTGTATGTGTGTAAATAAGTGTGTGTGTATGAGAGTGTGTGTATGAGAGTGTGTGTGTGTGTGTAAATGAGAGTGTGCGCGTGTGAGTGCATGTGTGTCTGTGTATGTGTGTAAATAAGTGTGTGTGTATGAGAGTGTGTGTATGAGAGTGTGTGTGTGTGTGTAAATGAGAGTGTGCGCGTGTGAGTGCATGTGTGTGAGAGTGTGTGTGTCTGTGTATGTGTGTAAATGAGTATGTGTGTGTGAGAGTGTGTGTAAATGTGTGAGAGTGTGTGTGTGTAAATGTATGTGTGTGTAAATGTGTGTGTGTGTGTGTGTGGAGGGTTTTTAAGACACAGCCGGTCTGCTCTCATTGAGTTTATAAAAACATGTAGAACTGAAGGACATCTCAGCATCTGTGTCTCTGTATCGTCTGATATTGTGAAGAATAACGGTGTCTGGAGTCAGTGTGAAATACTCGAGAGTTACACATCGTGTGTTCTGCTCACAGTCAGAGTTACATCTGTGAAATAATCTTCTGTCTTTACAGAAGAACGGCATTGTGAGTTTACAAAGGTGTGTGTACGTGTGGAGAGTGAACACACTTTATTGATTGTTGATCACAGTCAGAGTTTCTCCATGTTCACAGGAATGTTTCTGTGGTGATTTAATGTGCAGAAAACACAGAACGACTGCATCTGCGCTCAGAAAAACAAATGTGGGGCTCGTGTGATTGGTCAGTCTCGGGGTGTGTCTGATATTTCAGATCCTCATGACAGGAAACGGGTCCGTTTACACCCGCGCAACCTTCAGCTGTAAGACTGAACCAAAGCACGCACACATTGACTGCAACTCTATCTCCATTTTTAATATGGTTTGACAGATAAACATGAACTTTTATAAACATAATGATGCAAATACAACTCCAATAATTAGAATATCAATTCAACAGATTGTGTGAACATTATTCATTACAAGACACGATGTTAGGAGTGAATGCACTATAGGATGCTCCCTTGCTCCCTATTTAGTGCATGACTTAACCTCCAGTGTGCTGTCTGTCTGCACTGGTCTCAGAACAGTTGTAGGAGAGCTATAGGATGCTCCCTTGCTCCCTATTTAGTGAACGACTTAACCTCCAGTGTGCTGTCTGTCTGCACTGGTCTCAGAACAGCTATAGGAGAGATATAGGATGCTCCCTTGCTCCCTATTTAGTGTATGACTTAACCTCCAGTGTGCTGTCTGTCTGCACTGGTCTCAGAACAGTTATAGGAGAGCTATATGATGCTCCCTTGCTCCCTATTTAGTGCATGACTTAACCTCCAGTGTGCTGTCTGTCTGCACTGGTCTCAGAACAGTTATAGAGAGCTATAGGATGCTCCCTTGCTCCCCATTTAGTGCTTGACTTAACCTCCAGTGTGCTGTCTGTCTGCACTGGTCTCAGAACAGTTATAGGAGAGCTATAGGATGCTCCCTTGCTCCCTATTTAGTGCATGACTTAACCTCCAGTGTGCTGTCTGTCTGCACTGGTCTCAGAACAGTTGTAGGAGAGCTATAGGATGCTCCCTTGCTCCCTATTTAGTGAACGACTTAACCTCCAGTGTGCTGTCTGTACTGGTTTGAAATGCAGCTTATTTTCATCCTAACTCCATATAAAGCCTCTGAAAGACAAATTTTCCAGCTTTTGCATGAATGCATTCATTCTCAAATGTACAGTGAGTACAGAATTAAGCTGAAGTACACAGCGTGCATTGTGTCTATATGCGTGCCGTTTCGCGATATATCGCTCAAATTGGAAAAGTAGCATATCGGATGAAACTTCAGACTCTAGACTTTTCACTCAAACAAGTTTTAATGTCCTAACTTAATGCGGTTTCTTACCAGATGTAGTTTAGTTGTCATTTCTACCAAAGACGAACTCTGCTGTGATCAGCACTATGTTGTTTCGTCACATGACTCATTAAAGTTTAACCCTTTAGTGACAGCCCAGATCAGTCTGTTTTAACATGTTTAAATTATGCATTGCATACAGGGAAGCCAAAACACAACGTCCACGTATGTGCATGCACGGTCGCAGGAGGTTAAAGACATCTTTTGGTCAGAGAGAGTTTTTCCAACATCTGGCCGGTGCTGGGTGTCGTTCGTCAGTATGTTTGCAGTGCTTTGTTTATTAGTGCCAGCATGAGAATGACATCACCACAACACACACAAACACACACCTGAAAATAAACCTTACAATACACACAGATGTGCAGCAGGACTTCAGACAGAGACAGATGTGTTTAATGTGTCCGACACCTGCACACCATCTCGTGTGGAGTCTCCGAGCGGAAACATGTCTTCAGAAATAAACACAATCCAGATGAGGGCCAGAGAAATATATACGCTCCAAAACCCTCCATCTCTACTGTCTACAGTACTGCAGTTTGTGTACTGTCATTTACCCTACTATCAAAGTCTGTATATACAGTAGTATAACTGTGGAATCTGTAATAACAACAGACCGGAAAACAGGTATAATCCCGTCTGAATGCCAATACTGTATTATATTTAATAGGGTTTTTAACGTGCTAAACCTTCTGCAACGCCCGCATCATAAAACGGATCTTCGTCCCGTCTGAATCAGTACATGAAAATCACAATAACTGTAACTCAAATGTTGTTTAGAAAATTAATCCCATCCGAACAGGTTTTAAGACACATTTAGAAACTATAGGGCGTGCTGAGAGACTCCAGCCAGGTCTCCTTAGCAACCAAATTGGCCCGGTTGCTAGGGAGAGTAGAGTCACATGGGGTAACCTCCTCGTGGTCGCTACAATGTGGTTCTCACTCTCTGTGGGGCGTGTGGTGAGTTGTGCGAGGATGATGAGGAGAACAGCGTGAAGTCTCCACACGTGCTATGTTTCCATGGTAACATGCTCAACGGAGTCACATGATAAGATGCGCGGATTGACGGTCTCGGATGCGGAGGCAACTGATATTCATACTCCGCCACCTTGGAGTCACTACGCCACCAGGAGGACTTAGCCGGTTCTCGCCTCCTCCTCGCCCGTCTAAATCCCTTTACATTGGTGCTGAAGACCCGGGAAGGAGGAGGGATACGCCGTAGACGAGATCTCGCCACTACCGTCCACCCCAACGGAGCAGCCGAGGCCACCTGGAAGCGGAGGAACGTCCACCGTCCACGAGGGGAGAAGGGGCTCCTAACCAGGGCCGCTGCCAGGGGCGGAGGGTCCCCTTCCAGGCATTGAAACGCGGCAGGGTCTGAGACCGCCAACTGCGAGCGGGGAGGGGCTCGCTGCCGACCGCCTGGAGCGGGAGAACTGCTGCCAGGGGAGACCCCTTCTGTTCCCAGAGAACGTGGCGGTGTGTTCCGTCCGCCAGGGGCTGGAGGACTGCCTCCGATCCGCCCAGAGAGGCGCGGCTGTCGTACCATTAGAGGGTGGAGGAGTGGCCGAGGACCAAGCCCACTCAACCCGGATGCCACACAAACCCCTCCGCAGTGTCAGGATGACCACAGGATCGCACTTCAGCACCTGGATGAACATTTGATCAACAAATCCCTCAATAACAAGGCGAGGACACAACATCTGCTGCTCAGGGACACAATCCAGGCTGAGCACCACCCACAGAGCATACTACAGTCGGACTGTGACTGCTCCAAGATAAAGGACCCAAGGACCTGGAGACAAGCCAAGGGAGCCGAGATGACACACTTCAGGCTCCATCACCACACACCTTCTCCCTCGGCAACATCCCCACTTCTGAGCTTCTCGGAGAAAATGGAGGATCAAGCTCTCCCACTCCATTACTCAGAGCCCCCAGATACCAACCAAAAAACGGCGGGCACCACAGCCTCACCCTCCATCTAAGAGAGCTCTCCGGCCACTGCCACAACACAAGGGTATATCTCGCCATCCTTCTGCTCTCGATGAACAACCGAAAACAGCTCTGACAACAGATTGGGTCCCCGCTACGGTAGCAGCAACACTCACAAACGTTTACAGAACAAGCGGGAACCCGCTGTGCCAGTAGCCTTTCCGATATCCGTTATGCTAAGTGACAGGAAGAATAAGGCCTTCTCAGCACGCCCTGGATTCAAACTCGCGACTCCAGGTGTGATAGTCATCGTCAATACTCGCCAAGACACCCAGGCCACAATAAATACAGTAACATACAAATATGATACAATTTAAATGAACATATTATTAGCATTAGCGGTGGTGATGTATAGTTTAAATAAAGCTTCTCATTTATGTTTGTCCACAACATTTATCCTACTGTTGTTTTAAATGTCCAAATCAATACTCCTTATGAAGCAAAAGAGTAGGACATGTACTACTGTAACCGCTGAGAATGAAGGCAATCACTGTTGTGCTCTATACAGGAAATGTAAAAGCCATTTTAAAAACACACACAAGGCCATACTGCGGTGAACGCTGGAGAACTAAACACATGTTGTGTGTTGTGGTTGGCATTGGTCTCTCTATTTCAGGTGGATGTGGCTCTGCAGCTTCAATTAAGAGAAACTTAAATTAGTGACCGACTTGCTTTCCGGAAAGAAGATAATTCCTGCTTGACTGGAACAGAAAGAGTTCACACATCTACTTTATCTAAAGTACATGCTGGACATCTCCAACTGACTGTCCATCGAAGGCCTAAATATTCAAAAGTACATTTGAGAGAGGAGGTAAATGTTTTTATATTTAATTAATTTATTATTTAAATAAATAAGCAATTATTAGATCTTTGAACTTTCACTGTAAGAAACATGAACATTAATTAGGATTAAAAACAAAATTAAACACTCTTGATACCGCGCATTCATTTACTAATTTACTGTGCATTTACCGTACTATACCGCGCATTCGTTTATTAATTTACCGTACTACACCGCGCATTCAATTACTAATTTACTGTGCATTTACCGTACAATACCATGCATTCATTTACTAATTTACTGTGCATTTACCGTACTATACCGCGCATTCATTCACTAATTTACTGTGCATTTACGTACTATACCGCGCATTCATTCACTAATTTACTGTGCATTTACCGTACTATACCGCGCATTCATTTAATAATTTACTGTGCATTTACCGTACTATACCGCGCATTCATTCACTAATTTACTGTGCATTTACCGTACTATACCGCGCATTCATTCACTAATTTACTGTGCATTTACCGTACTATACCGCGCATTCGTTTACTAATTTACTGTGCATTTACCGTACAATACCGCACATTCGTTTACTAATTTACTGTGCATTTACCGTACAATACCGCGCATTCGTTTACTAATTTACTGTGCATTTACCGTACAATACCGCACATTCGTTTACTAATTTACTGTGCATTTACCGTACAATACCGCACATTCGTTTACTAATTTACTGTGCATTTACCGTACTATACCGCGCATTCATTTACTAATTGACTGTGCATTTACCGTACTATACCGCGCATTCATTCACTAATTTACTGTGCATTTACCGTACTATACCGCGCATTCGTTTACTAATTTACTGTGCATTAACCGTACCATACCGCGCATTCAATTACTAATTTACTGTGCATTTACCGTACAATACCGGGAATTCATTTACTAATTTACTGTGCATTTACCGTACAATAATTTAATTTAATTTAATTTAATTTAATTTAATTTAATTTGACCAATTGTCACACATTATACATACATTTCTGCATATACATGGTGAAATTATTTATTTTTCACATATCCCAGCTAAGCTGGGGTCAGAGTGCAGGGTCAGCCATGATACGGCGCCCCTGGAGCAGATAGGTTCAAGGGCCTTGCTCAAGGGCCCAACAGTGGTGTCTTGGTGGTGTTGGGGCTTGAACCCACGACCTTCTGATCAGTAACCCAGAGCCTTAACCGCTGAGCCACCACTGCCCCTCCACCAATACCGTGCATTCATTCACTAATTCACTGTGCATTAACCGTATTACACCGCGCATTCGTTTACTAATTTACCGTACTACACCGCGCATTCAATTACTAATTTACTGTGCATTTACCGTACAATACCGTGCATTCATTCACTAATTCACTGTGAATTTACCATACAATACACACACATGCACACTCACACACACACACACATTTCTGATAATTTTTATTTTTCTAGTGGAATATAAACATAAATGATGATGAAAGTTCAAATATGAAATGTCATGGATTTAATGAGTAATCCGTTATTTAGAGGATCATAATAACATGATGTTTAGAGCAAAACTACAGGTGAAATAAATAACCTTAGAAAGATGGCCGTCATGATTTGTACACAGAGACTCCAGCAGCTCGTTGCATTATATGCCAACAGCGAGAGACCAAAAATGGAGAAAAGTTTTGATAATATGGTGTTGTTTTTCCAAAGTATTAAAGATAAAATCAACATCCTTTAAGATTCTGGTTCAGAACAAACTTTCCTTATTGGGATCATGGATGTGCATCACTGGCACGGCTGTTTGTGTTTGGTGGAGAAACGCTATAATCTCAGCTCTAAATGAACGCTCTGAGGGGAAGCGCCGGCTCCAAACGTTACCGCGCTGCAAAACGGACAAATTTTGTGGCTCTCCACAGAGCGGTCCTGAATCAGAGTTGTGCTCTGGTGTCCCGTAACATCTGTAAAGGGTTTGGACAGTCTAACCCAACACTCTCAATAGTGCAACCAGAAACAAAAATTGTGCCATTATTTATTCGTTAATCCGGGCCAATTTGGTTGCTAAGGAGACGCACAGCATGTGGAGGCTCATGCTACTCTCCACGATCCACACACAACTCACCACACGCATGTGACTCTACCCTCCCTTGCAACCGGCCCAATTTGGTTACCTCATGTGACTCTACCCTCCCTTGCAACCGGCCCAATTAGGTTACCTCATGTGACTCTACCCCCCTAGCAACCGGCCCAATTTGGTTACCCCATGTGACTCTACCCTCCCTAGCAACCGGCCCAATTAGGTTACCCCATGTGACTCTACCCTCCCTAGCAACCGGCCCAATTAGGTTACCCCATGTGACTGTACCCTCCCTAGCAACCGGCCCAATTAGGTTACCTCATGTGACTCTACCCCCCTAGCAACCGGCCCAATTAGGTTACCTCATGTGACTCTACCCTCCCTAGCAACCGGCCCAATTAGGTTACCTCATGTGACTCTACCCCCCTAGCAACCGGCCCAATTTGGTTACCCCATGTGACTCTACCCTCCCTAGCAACCGGCCCAATTTGGTTACCCCATGTGACTCTACCCTCCCTAGCAACTGGGCCAATTTGGTTGCTAAGGAGACAATTTTTATGATTTTTAATACCATTTTTGCCTCAAGCTCCCCATAATTTCCGACCACTGTGTTACGGTCCTTTTTTTAAAAATGTTTTTACTTAATTTAACTGGAATAAAATATCTTGACTTTGTTCACATATTGAATCTGAAAACACTCCCAAAAAAATAAAAAAATAAAAATAAATTATATATATATATATATATATTTTTTTTTTGGCTTTATTTCACTTTGTTGCAGCACTTGTTGTGCTCTGGGTCAAAAATGACCGGCCATTGGAAATGAATGGATTAGATTACAAAATACAGACATATTAAGTGTTCAGGAGCACAACAATCGTTTATATTAGTGATAAGTGCAAATGAGATTCAAGAGCGGCAGTGGAGGGGAAGATTTTCAGTAAATAACAACTTAAATTTGGGTCTGTTCCGCACCGCTATCGGATGCCTTCAGAAGACATGAAACATAGCAGTGACTACTTATACATGGTCCATTGAGAGCCACCGTACATGTTCATTATCTGGAAAAGAACAGCATGAACATTCTTCCAAACATCTCCTTTTGTGTTCCAGTGGAAGTCATAAAGGAAGTCACGAGTCTTGTTTACTGAAACTGGTCATCAAACGCTGATTTTTCCTTTGACGAGGACGATGAGAGAGACGGAGAACGGATTGTTTGGCTTGTCTTCAGCGTATCCGATCAAGTCAAGATGCTCCTGGGAAAACAGCACTGAAACATTCCAGCAGAGGAACGGCTCACTTCAGACCGAGACAAACATTTAAATCCACCTGTTTTGAAAATGCCAAACAAGATGGAGACCGCAGCGAGACAGATGAAGTGTGTGTAATGAGTGCAGCGCTGGCAGCTCGTCTCGCTGTGAGACCGGGGAGCACTTAACACAGGAAGGAAGGAGAGCGAACGACAGGCGGCCAGCGGATGAAGACAGACAGAGAGAGAGAGACAGACGAGGAAATGACTGCACTCATGCATTTAACAGAGAGACAGATCGATTCTCTCCCGAGAGGACGACATCTGCTTGGGAATATCAGATCAGCTTCTGAGATTCAACAGTGAGCGAATAAAAGTCTGACACTATTAAAACATTGCTCTGTTTATTTGATCATGACGGGTTTATATCGGCGGGTTTGTGAGAATCGAAAGCAATTAAAAATAAAACTTTTATATAAATTCATACAATTTCATCCATTGAGAAAAACTCATAAATAAACTTCAGAGTCCACTGCAGACTCTAGAGCAGATACAGCTGTGTGTGTGTGTGTGTGTGTGTGTGTGTGTGTGTGTGTGTGTGTGTGTGTGTGTGTGCAGTGTATGAGTGTGTGTAGTGTATGTGTGTGTGTAAATATGTATGAGTGTGTGTGTGTGTGTGTGTGTGTGTGTGAGTGTGTGTGTGACGGAGCAGATACGTTTGGCGTGTGTGTG
>NC_068298.1:1425207-1427707 GCF_025860055.1 Xyrauchen texanus
GACTCCAACATACGAAACGGAGTTGAAAATTTGTGTTCGCGTTTCTCGCGCAAACGCGAGTTTAAACACACATTTATAATCCAGCAGACAAACTCGCGCGAGCAGTTAGAGGCAAAACTTTTATTTGCGTTTTATGTGAACGCACCATAAGTCACGTTTTTTCAAACGTTTTGATGCCAAGGACCCCCAAATATGACAATCAACTTGCGAGAGACCCCTCCTAAAATATATAAAAGTCGCTATATATTTATGTGTATAAAGACTAGAGAAAAATTAAGACAATTTTTTATATTTTTACTGTGTAGTATAAAGAAATGTGACGTTTATAGTTTAGAACGGCAAAAAACAGAAAAGATAAAATTTTTTAGAAGCAATTTGTTGACAGAATAAGGTGAATAAGTGGCAAAATATATAGTTTTTATTTAATATTTATATTTAATATTTATCGTATCGGCACAAAAAATTTCATTTCAATGCATTAATTATAAATATTTTGCCTGCTTTGTAGTATGTGGAGTATCTTATTTTCGACATAGTAATTGAATAATGTTAAACGTGTAAACCTGAAGAGAAACATTTAGATTAAACTGAAATGCAATCTAAACCACTAGCAACCCCTTGCGGACCCCAGTTTGAAAACCCCTGTCCTTAGCAACCAAATTGTTCCGGTTGCTAGGGAGGGTAGAGTAACATGGGGTAACCTCCTCGTGGTCGCTATAATGTGGTTCTTGCTCTCGGTGGGGCGTGTGGTGAGTGACTCCAGCCGGGTCTCCTTAGCAACCAAATTGTCCCGGTTGCTAGGGAGGGTAGAGTAACATGGGGTAACCTCCTCGTGGTCGCTATAATGTGGTTCTTGCTCTCGGTGGGGTGTGTGGTGAGTGACTCCAGCTGGGTCTCCTTAGCAACCAAATTGTTCCGGTTGCTAGGGAGGGTAGAGTCACATGGGTTAACCTCCTCATGGTCACTATAATGTGGTTCTCGCTCTCGGTGGGGCGTGTGGTGAGTGACTCCAGCTGGGTCTCCTTAGCAACCAAATTGTTCCGGTTGCTAGGGAGGGTAGAGTCACATGGGTTAACCTCCTCATGGTCACTATAATGTGGTTCTCGCTCTCGGTGGGGCGTGTGGTGAGTGACTCCAGCTGGGTCTCCTTAGCAACCAAATTGTTCCGGTTGCTAGGGAGGGTAGAGTCACATGGGTTAACCTCCTCATGGTCACTATAATGTGGTTCTCGTTCTCGGTGGGGTGTGTGGTGAGTTGTGCGTGGATGCCGCGGAGAATAGCGTGAAGCCTCCACACATGCTACGTCTCCATGGTAACGCGCTCAATAAGTCACGTGATAAGATGCGCGGATTGATGGTCTCAGACGCAACTGAGATTCGTCCTTCGCCACCTGGATTGAGGCGGGTCACGACGCCACCAGGAGGACTTGGAGCACATTTGGAATTGGGCGTTACAAATTGGGGAGAAAAGGGGAAAAAAAATTATAATAAAAGTAAATAAAAAAAAAAGGCTGTTAAAAAGTAGAAAAACATATCCTGATGCAAGAACTAAAATACAATAAAATACAGTAAAAATTTAGTTAAAGTTGATTAGTGCGGTTTTAAACACTTCTCACTAAATAAACACATTTTAATTGATTTAAGAAAACAAACGTACCAACTCTAAAACGTAAAAAAAATAAAACGTAATGCTTTTAAAACTCGCTCAGGATCACGAAACTGAAGCATTGACAGACTTTATGAAATGTAAAGTTCACAAATAACTTCAAAAGTCACGTGACTGTTGCGACATTTTTGCAAAGTGACATTACGTGGTTCATTACACGTGTGGCGGCAGTTCTGAGGTGAAGTGTCCACTGTGTGGCGCTAAAAGGGAGTGAAACATTCTCCCAAACGGACGAGGGTTTTAAAGTTAAATCAACAAACCTAAACCTAACCGATAGCGCCAGGAAAAGCGACACGAGATGAAAAACACAAGCGCTATGACACTGTGTGTTCACGTGTGATCTCGCGTGCTCTTCAGGACTCGTACCCGCTCCTTTACATCACAAGTGCAACACTCGATCAGTCGAGCGACCATAAATGGTGATTCTTTACATCATATTACGCAAAACACGAAATCTTCCCAGCTTGCATTGCTAATGTGCATGCACGTTCTCAAGTTGATTGACAGGTGATGTCTGTATCTATAAGGTGATTGGCTCTTTTACCAGTAGGCGGGACTTCCTTTCTACATCCGTTGTCGCTCAGAGCTGCTTGGTCGAGCGTTTAAATTTCTTGCATATATTTCAATAGAAGTGGCCCGTCGCATCTTAACGGTCTCTGCTTTAAACCCTCCGAAAATGTGTCCCATTGACTTCCATTGGAAGTGCCTCACTGGACGCTTGATTCTTTTAAAGGAGGGACGAGTCGAAATATTGGCGATCATTGTGATATTCACACCATTCCATCGGCGGCGAATATTTAATAAATCACCAATGATTCATCAGTCAACAGCTGAT
>NC_068298.1:1430207-1432707 GCF_025860055.1 Xyrauchen texanus
TGGAGGAGGGCGGGCCGTCAGACACTGATGCTCTATGGCAGTTTCGGCATACCAAGATGGCCGCTCAAACACTTCCTGCGGTTTCACGTCCTGCTGTTTCCCGATGTGTCCAGTTCTATATTCATATACTGTATATATCAGTGATCAATATCAGTCCTACAAGCCCGATCCAAGTCTGATACACCGTGTTAGTCATTTTCGTTACTATCAAGCTCACAAATGGACATAAATGAACCATAAAAGCACCATTAAAGTAGACCATGTGACTCATGCATTTTAATAAAAGACACTTGACGGGTCTCTGTGTATCTCAGCAAGTATCGATGCGGACTATCACACCTGGAGTCACGAGTTTCAACCCAGGGCGTGCTGATGTATTAGTGTGTGTATGAGAGAGTGTGTGTATGAGAGAGTGTGTGTATATGAGTGCGTGTGTATGAGTGTGTGTGTGTGTATGAGTGTGTATGTGTGTGTGTGTGTGTGTGTGAGAGAGTGTATGAGTGTGTGTGTGTGTGTGTATGAGTGTGTATGTGTGTGTGTGTGTGTGTGTATGAGTGTGTATGAGTGTGTGTGTGTGTGTGTATGAGTGTGTATGAGTGTGTGTGTGTGTGTGTATGAGTGTGTATGTGTGTGTGTGTGTGTGTGTGTGTGTGTGAGAGAGTGTATGAGTGTGTGTGTGTATGAGTATGTATGAGTGTGTGTGTGTGTGTGTATATGAGTGTGTGTGTGTATGAGTGTGTGTGTGTATGTATGTGTGTGTATGTATGTATGTGTATGAGTGTGTGTGTGTATGTATGTGTATGACTGTGTGTGTGTGACTGTGTGTGTGTGACTGTGTGTGTGTGACTGTGTGTGTGTATGAGTGTATGATTGTGTGTGTGTGTGTGTGTGTGTGTGTGTGTGTGTGTGTATAGACTCACAATGCAGAAACAGGAAACTCAAGAGCTGACAGAGATATTATTATATCACATTTGTCTCTATATTTTTTCTTTCTGTTCTCATTAAAGCAAACAAATTCAAAACTATTAGAAATTCTTGTGAACTTTTGCAATAATTTCTGCCATTTATTATGAACAACATGAATCTCCTGCACTCACGATGCTACCGCACACTCTCTGTGCGGTTTCTGTGTGAAGTTGATTATAGATTCACAGTTTTGCAGCATTTAATGTGTCTCTAATATCAGCAGAAACAGGAAGTGAATCTAATTCAGAGATGCTCATGAATAATGATCATGTAATTATAGACGTTATAACCTCATACAGATTAAGAGTGGATTCAGTGATTAAACATCAAATTATGAACAACTCTGCATGAATATGATGAATTAATGACATGTTTCTCATATACAGAACAGACGTGTAAAATACAAAAAAAAAAGATTTATTTGTTATTAGTTCTTAAATATGTTTTACCATTCCTGGTTGGTGTCATCTTGTGGTGGAAAAACACCTCATGATATCAAATGGGGGGTAGAGAGACCCTCACTGTGTCACACCAAATGTGTCCGTGAGGTGTGTGTGTGTGTGTGTGTGTGTGTGTGTGTGTGTGACACAGAACTGATTTCACAGCTGTTTCCTCACACACTCGTACTGTAATCTGCACACAAATGAAGTTTCTAACAGCAGAACAGTGGACGGGGGGATCCTGCGGACTCTATAAGGGGGTCAGAACTCCACCAGACGCCCCGCTGTGACTCATAGAGGAGCTGTCAATCAAGAGTGACTGACAGCTGCTGTGAACCTCATGACAGGAAGAGGAAACACTGAAGCACAGCAGGAGCTATAAGAGAGGAAATGTGTGTGTGTGTATATATGGGTGTGAGTGTGTGAGTGTGAGTGTGTGTGTGTGTGTGTTGTAGGTTGTGAGACAGGTGTTGTACCTTGTCAATCATATCAGGTCTGTTGGTGGCGGCGAGAACCGTGACGTCTTTTAACTGTTCGATTCCGTCCCATCTCGGTCAGTAATTGAGCCAACACACGATCACCAACTCCACCCGCATGAGAAGAACTGCAGAGCGCACATTCAGTCACATTAATCCATTCAGACTTTATACTGCATGAACGAACATTTGCAAAAATAGAATACAGATCTAATATATAATATACTGACGACGTTCACACTGCACTTAGGGGTTTGCTAGGGGGTTCTAGCTGGTTGCTAGGGTGCTCTGGTTGGTTGCTAGGCTGTTCAAACTGGTGGCTAGGATATTCTGGTTGGTTGTTAGGTGTTGCTATGGTGTTCTAGCTGGTTTCTAGTGTGTTCTGGCTGGTTGCTGGGTGTTGCTAGGCTATAGCTGGTTGCTAGGGTGTTCTGGTTGGTTGCTCCTAGGTGTTGCTCAGGTGTTCCTAGCTGCTAGGGTGTTCTGGCTGGTTGCTAGACGTTGCTAGGGTGTTCTAGCTGATTGCTAGGTGTTGCTAGGCTGTTCTGCCTGGTTGTGAGGCTATTCTGTCTGGTTCACAGGGTGTTCTTACTGGCTGCTAAATATTGCTAGGCTGTT
>NC_068298.1:1440207-1442707 GCF_025860055.1 Xyrauchen texanus
AACTGTGTTTCAGCACATTACTATGCAGTTGACAGGGTGTTCTAGGTGGTTGTCAGGTTGTTGCTATGCTGTTGCTAAGTTGTTTTAACAGTGTTTCAACGCATTACTATGCAGTTGACAGGGTGTTCTAGGTGGTTGTCAGGTTGTTGCTATGCTGTTGCTAAGTTGTTTTAACTGTGTTTCAGCACATTACTATGCAGTTGACAGGGTGTTCTAGGTGGTTGTCAGGTTGTTGCTATGCTGTTGCTAAGTTGTTTTAACAGTGTTTCAGCACATTACTATACAGTTGCCGGGGTGTTCTAGGTGGTTGTCAGGTTGTTGCTATGCTGTTGCTAAGTTGTTTTAACTGTGTTTCAGCACATTACTATGCAGTTGACAGGGTGTTCTAGGTGGTTGTCAGGTTGTTGCTATGCTGTTGCTAAGTTGTTTTAACTGTGTTTCAACGCATTACTATGCAGTTGACAGGGTGTTCTAGGTGGTTGTCAGGTTGTTGCTATGCTGTTGCTAAGTTGTTTTAACAGTGTTTCAGCACATTACTATACAGTTGCCGGGGTGTTCTAGGTGGTTGTCAGGTTGTTGCTATGCTGTTGCTAAGTTGTTTTAACAGTGTTTCAGCACATTACTATACAGTTGCCGGGGTGTTCTAGGTGGTTGTCAGGTTGTTGCTATGCTGTTGCTAAGTTGTTTTAACTGTGTTTCAGCACATTACTATGCAGTTGACAGGGTGTTCTAGGTGGTTGTCAGGTTGTTGCTATGCTGTTGCTAAGTTGTTTTAACTGTGTTTCAGCACATTACTATGCAGTTGACAGAGTGTTCTAGGTGGTTAAGTCATGCACTAAATAGGGAGCATCCTATATCTCTCCTATAACTGTTCTGAGACCAGTGCAGACAGACAGCACACTGGAGGTTAAGTCATGTACTAAATAGGGAGCATCCTATAGCTCTCTATGCAGTTAAGTGCGTTCACTCATAAAATCTGTTCAAAAGTTCAGTTTCAGGCTGCAGATGGTGTTTGGATCACTCAACATATATATATAAAATAATAACAAAAAATCTGATTTATAGAAGCAAAAATGTATTTTGCGACATCATTACACTCAATAGGGTCATTAATGATCTTATACACTTTTGGTAAGCAGTAAAACACAAAACTGCATGTGAAGATCTCACAGACGCTTGTTCATTTTATGTATTTCTTCATCGTTCAGTGTATTTGTGTGTGTGTGTGTGTGTGTGTGTGTTTTAGTGTCATACCTTTGGTATGTCGATGGCGACCTCTCTCATTGCACTTGGTTTGACCTCTGTCATGGCCAGTCTGAGGTCAGAGGTCATGACCTTCACCCTGTTCATCACCTGGGCATCAGAGAGAGCAGGTGTGGACGCTAAAACCCTCCTCAGTGCGTGAAGACCTGCAAAAACACCGTTAATAACACTCAAGGTTTGTTCAAATCCACACAGTTTCCTCTATTAATTCATCGATTAATTGGTTAATTAATCGCATATATAAATACTTTCTAAGAAAGGCCCACAAATACCAGTTTCCCGTTGACCCTATTCCTTCCCACCTTCTCCAAGCCATCTCCCCATCCATCCTACCTGCACTCACACATAATTAACACATCTCTACTAACAGGCACTTTTCCCACCACATTTAAGCAGGCTCGAGTAACCCCACACATGTGTAGAAGACTACAGACCAGTCTCGCTCATCTCATTCATGGCAAAAACATTTGAAAGGCCAGTTTTCAATCAGATCTCTGCCAATCTCTCACAGAACAAGCTGCTGGATGATAATCAGTCTGGCTTCAAAAGTGGACTCTCCACCCAGAATGCCTTGCTGTCTGACAGTAAACACAGTTTTACCATGGTCTTTGTATTAAGATCACAGTGTAAAGTGATTCATGGAAAGGAGGAGGCAAGAACCGGCTTTACGATATAAATAATAGTTTAATGAAGAACTGAACCAAAAGACAAACACACACAGGTGTCGGACAGCTGCCCGTAACTCTCTCTCTCTGTCGCACTGCCGTCTTTGGTCGGCCTTTATCCCTCTCGAGGGCTAATCAGCCCAATTAGGGGCCGGTGTGCGGAATTACGACCCGCCCCTGCCACATTCCTCCTCGTTCTCTCAGGCCGGAGCCCCGGCATGACGTACACCCCGCCTGATTTTTTTCGGACTTCTCGGTTTTCATATCTTTTTTTATAGTTTTCACTTGCATTACTCTTACATGTTGGCAAAAGTCTAGCGAGTAAAAACTAAAATGTACTAGCCAATGGTGATTCTTTCTCCAACGTGTCCGTCGAGGGATTTTTCGTACACATCTGGGATCTCATGAGGGTGAGAAAATTATCAGAGAATTTTCATTTTTGGGTGAAATGTCCCTTTAACTGATATCACTAACATCTGGTTTATTTTAAATAAAATAAAAAATAAAAACAATTCTCCCCTTTTTCTCCCCAATTTGTAACGGCCAATTCCCAATGCGCTCCAAGTCCTCGT
>NC_068298.1:1450207-1452707 GCF_025860055.1 Xyrauchen texanus
AACAAAGGACTGATGTGAGAAATGAAGTTTAAACGAAGGACCGCCTGGGTCTGACCCGCCGTGACCTGACTCACCATAGTTTTTGAAGAGTTCAGGGTGTTTGAGTGGAAGTTCAATGGTCTCTCTGATGACCTGAAGCTGACCGGCTCAGACCGCCAATCATACCAAGTGTGATCTTTGGCCTCTCCTCCTCCCCAGACCCCTTGTCCTGTTCGCAGGAGTCATCGATGCTCAGTTTAGTGGCACTGCAGACGCTGTAGAACGTGTCGCTCCCTGAACGACCAGCAGAGGGAGACACACTCAACACTGCAGACTGATCGGGTGTGATGGGCATCGCTGGCAGAGGACTGTCTGTGAACGAGGGCTCAGAAGGGCTGAACACGGCATCCGTGAGTTTACAGGGCGTGGCAGGGAGTTTGGGGGTCAAAGGTGAGGGGTCATGTGATCTGTCAGGCGTACTGGCCACAGGTTCCGACTGGTTCTGATGGATGGAGAGCTGTTCTAGCTGCACGGAGAGATCCAGAGCGCTTCTGTCTGACACGGGCGTCCGACCGCAGACAGATGCTATCGGAGAAAGAGTCACACCATCGACACCCTCAATCGAATTCACCCGATTACGCAACTACGCTCAAAATACGATACTGAGAAACTGCTGCCCGAAGCAGAACTCGAAGTTTCTGAAAGAGAAAATGTGTCGCTCATCAAGTTTGTGAGGAAAGATTTGTTATCTTAAAATATTTCCATCACATTAAAAACGTTACCCAGCATCCGAAGAAGATAATTCCGGAATTCTTCTGTATTCAGCACTCGGTCTTCTGGTCTGTAAAGGTTTAACATGAAAGTAAACTGGTCTACATTATGCGTCCTGGTTTCTGAAATGCACCGAGCTCAATCCATGTACAACTCTGAGAACCACATTTGTGGCATAATGTCAATTATTTCACCAGGTTACAAAAATGCCCCAAAATTAAACATGTGGGGACACAAATCACCCCCAGTAACATCAGATACATTTCTTTATATTCTAATTGATGCATTGTTTACACATCATCACATTAAATATGAGATCTGATTATTCATATTAAGAATAGGGTGTGTTTCTGCACTCCACCAGCAGATGGAGACATTCCCTCCCAATTCTGCCAGCACTGAGAAATGAATGAAACAGCCAGAACATACACAAAATACCACATTGTTAGGGATTATTTTAGCTGCAAGAGAAGTTGATCTGTGTTTACGGTGTATGATGTGTGTGTGTGTGTGTGTGTGTTGTACCGGAGTGACAGGTGTATGTGTTGAGCCTGTAGAACAGCTCCAGTGATGGACTCCAGTGTAACATGAGCGCCAGCCTTCACTCTCAGTCTCAACTGAACACTGGACTGCAGACCCACACGCCGGCCCGGAAACTGGCACGCCGGCCATGCCACACACACCTAAAACACATATTGCAGGTTGCATTGAGGTCTTTTGGACATTTCTGCACACAGAGGAACATACACACGCATGCACACACACGCATGCATACACACACGCATGCACACACACATGCATACACATGCACACACACACACACAAATGCATACATACACATGCACACACACGCACACACACACGCATGCACACACACATGCATGCATACATACACATGCACACACACATGCATGCATACATACACATGCACACACACATGCATGCATACATACACATACACACACAGACACACACACGCACGCATGCATACATACACACACGCATGCATACATACATACACATGCACACACACATGCATACATGCACACACACACACACATGCACACACACACACATGCACACACGCATACACATGCACACACGCACACATGCATGCACACACACACACATGCACACACATATACATACACATGCACACACATGCACACACACATATGCACACACATGCACACACATATACATACACATGCACATGCACACACATGCACACACACCTCCTGTTGTCCTGTGGTACTGGTGATCAGAACTGGCCGTCCGATGCAGATGTTCAGCATTTTCATGGTGTTCACACTCATCTGAGCCAGATAGGAACGCCACCTGTGTGGGGCCTTATCTTCAGCTGCACACACACACACACACACACACACACACACACGTATCTGCATGCACTGTTGCACTGTACTGTTGCTTTGGTTACCTAATCAGACGCTGTTTCTTTTAGAGCATCAATTATGCAGCAGGTGAAAATAAGTTATAGGTTGAACCTTGATTTCGATGTAATATGTCAGGTTAAAACGGTTTATTAGGCAAGTACCCAACCTTAAAGGGACAGTTCACACAAAAATTAAAATTCTCTCATCATTTCCTCACCCTCATGTCACCCCAGATGTGTGTCTTACTTTCTTCTGCAGAACACTAATGATCTCAGCTCTGTAGGTCCATACAATGCAAGCGAATGGTGACAAGAACTTTGAAGCTCCACAAAGCACATAAAGGCAGCATAAAAGTA
>NC_068298.1:1455207-1462707 GCF_025860055.1 Xyrauchen texanus
GTATTAGTCAAAAGAAAAGTGTAAGAGATTGTATTATGCATAGAGAACATTAAGCCTATTTTTAGGACTGTTTCGATTGTTCATATTGTCACAAAACCTTCATGCCATTTAAACACATTTTCCTCAAATTCAAAAAAAAAAAAAAAAGGATAGTTCAGCGACGTGAACTATAATGTGGTTCTCACTCTCGGTGGGGTGTGTGGTGAGTTGTGCGTGCATTGTGGAGAATAGCGTGAAGCCTCCACATGCTCTACGTCTCCACGGCAACACACTAAACAAGTCATGTGATAACATGTGCGGACAATTCTTATGCACCGATATAAACATTTTTGGCAGATTTAAAAAAAAGACAACCTGGGGGTTGTCAGTGAGTATTGACGCTGACTATCACCCCTGGAGTTGTGCGTTTGAAGTATAGCCTCCACATGCTGTGAGTCTCCTTAGCAACCAAATTGTCCCGGTTGCTAGGGAGGTTAGAGTCACATGGGGTAACCTCCTCGTGGTCACTATAATGTGGTTCTTGCTCTCGGTGGGGTGTGTGGTGAGTTGTGCGTGCATTGTGGAGAATAGCGTGAAGCCTCCACATGCTCTACGTCTCCACGGCAACACACTAAACAAGTCATGTGATAACATGTGCGGACAATTCTTATGCACCGATATAAACATTTTTGGCAGATTTAAAAAAAAGACAACCTGGGGGTTGTCAGTGAGTATTGACGCTGACTATCACCCCTGGAGTCGTGCGTTTGAAGTATAGCCTCCACATGCTGTGAGTCTCCTTAGCAACCAAATTGTCCCGGTTGCTAGGGAGGTTAGAGTCACATGGGGTAACCTCCTCGTGGTCACTATAATGTGGTTCTCGCTCTCGGTGGGGCGTGTGGTGAGTTGTGAGTGGATGCCGCGGAGAATAGCGTGAAGCCTCCACACGCACTACGTCTCCACGGTAACGCACTCAACAAGTCACGTGATAAGATGCGCGGATTGACGGTCTCAGACGCAACTGAGATTCGTCCTCCGCCACCCGGATTGAGGCGAGTCACTACGCCACCAGGAGGACTTTGAGCGCATTGGGAATTGGGCGTTCCAGATTGGGGAGAAAAATGGGAGAAAATAAATAAACAAATAAATAAATAAATACAAATAAAATAGTTTAGTTGTGAATATGTGGAAATGTGCCAAATCGTCATGAAAAATAATATCACTATTTAAAAAAATATATATTTATTTATTCATTTATATATTTATGCATTTATGTTTTATTTGGGGGAAAATGTGTCCTGGAGATTTCATTAGAGTTTCACCCATTAACTTTTCATTCTCTAGTTCGTTAGAAAAGTGTCTCAAAAAAATATTATTTTCGGCCAATTTTAAATAAATAATTACAATGCTGAAAATTAAAAACTCCTGCTGTGTTCCTCTCATTATAATAAGATTACTTTTGTTTAATTATTATGATTATATTGATGAATTTAAGTGGATTTTATTAGTTAAAAATAAAAGATATATAAAAGATACTATTAAGACTCGAAAAGTTGAAATCCGCCACTAAAATTGCGTTAAGAAAAATGAAAAACTGTTACCGATGTTTGTCAGATGTCACTGAATGGTCATTATTATAAGCAGTTATATATATTATTATAAGTTCAATATAAACATTCATCCCTTCATTAATGCAACATGTAACACAATCCCTTTGTTTCTATGAAATACACAATATAGATACACCTGTATGTATTTAAGCCTGATGCAGAAAAAGAAAAAGCTTTAAGGAGCAGCTTATTAAATAAACTCACATTTTGTGGCCTTACTAAGATTCCTGTGAGACTCCGATGTACAAGAACCGCATTCACACGTAAAGAAAGTGCTTCGGTCTTCCATCTAAAAGTGAGAGGCGCGGGATTCTTCAATCCAACCCGACTGCCCTTCGTGGAATGATGCATTTGGGAAAGTTGGGTCTGAAATCATATTGGTGGGATGTTTGCACTGATATTAACCGTCTCTTCGGTGGATGCTGCTGATGTAGGAACTAATAAACCCTGCAATGGTCTCCAAACACTGAGCAAAAGTCCCTAAATATAGCTGCTAAAGTGAGTGTTTCCTATAAGCTCATGCTGGTTTTGTCAGGTTTGATAGAAGCGTGTGTACGTCAGTGAGCTGTCAGTCTTGTTTCGGGTTTAAAACAGCGGGGGCAGCATCTCACAATCAGCATTTGGCAGACATGGGTAGGAACAGTATGGCCTTCTGGCCCAGGCTGGTCTTAGAACCGCTCTTATACTGGCCTGTTCTCTTCAAAGCCACGTACCAGTCCGGGTATTTCCGGGATCTGTAGGTGTTGTAATTGTTTGACTCCAAGTGTTCGAAGAAATAACATTCATCTGTTGTTCTTCTCTAAGAGCGAGAGAGAGAGAGAGAGAGAGAGAGAGAGAGAGAGTTCATCACTAAACACATTAATACTCTTGCTCTAATTGTACCTATTATAACATTTTGTAGGGTCCGAACGTTAGAGACTTGAATTGAGAAATTCAGCAGCATGCACTGGAACAAAACCGGATGATCGTGTAATCCAGCATGAGTTCCAAAGACCATCTTTTTGGACCGCCTGTACGAAGAGATCACATGATCAATAGTTATGCTTCCATCCAAGTAATGGATTTAATTTATGCACAAAACCAGAATATCAAATGAATGAGTAAAGCAGCGTTTCCATCCCATGTGTTTCAGAACATAATCGGCACTTCTGGGTAAATTAGGCAAATTGAAATCAATTTTTTTAACCGCTGGCTCATGAATTAAAAGTAATGAATTACTTTGAAGTGTAGAGCATGCAGACAAAATGATCTGTCAAACTACATGTTTGCGAGCGTTCAGCGGCAGATGCCTCATGTCTGTCACACAGTTCTGGGAGGTGATAGTAGACAATTTCTATCGACCGATATATACATTACTGGCAGATACCGATTTTTTTAAAAAAAGACTACCCGGGGTCTGGGTAGTTTAGAGGTATTGACGCTGACTATCACACCTGGAGTCGTGAGTTTTAATCCAGGGCGTGCTGAGTGACTCCAGTTTGGTCTCCTAAGCAACCAAATTGGGCCGGTTGCTAGGGAGGGTAGAGTCGCATGGGGTAACCTCCTCGTGGTGGTGATTAGTGGTTCTCGCTCTCAATGGGGCATGTGGTGAGTTGTGTGTGGATCGTGGAGTGTAGCATGTGCCTCAACATGCTGTGAGTCTCCTTAGCAACCAAGTTGTCCCGGTTGCTAGGGAGCGTAGAGTCACATGGGGTAACCTCCTCGTGGTGGTGATTAGTGGTTCTCGCTCTCAATGGGGCATGTGGTGAGTTGTGTGTGGATCGTGGAGTGTAGCATGTGCCTCCACATGCTGTGAGTCTCCTTAGCAACCAAGTTGTCCCGGTTGCTAGGGAGGGTAGAGTCACATGGGGTAACCTCCTCGTGGTGGTGATTAGTGGTTCTCGCTCTCAATGGGGCGTGTGGTGAGTTGTGTGTGGATCGTGGAGTGTAGCATGTGCCTCCACATGCTGTGAGTCTCCTTAGCAACCAAGTTGTCCCGGTTGCTAGGGAGGGTAGAGTCACATGGGGTAACCTCCTCGTGGTCGCTATAATGTGGTTCTCGCGCTCAGTGGGGCGTGTGGTGAGTTGTGAGTTGCGGAGAATAGCGTGAAGCCTCCACACGTGCTACATCTTCGCGGTAACGCACTCAATAAGCCACGTGATAAAATGCGTGGATCGACGGTCTCAGACGCAACTGAGATTCGTCCTCCGCCACCTTGATTGTGACCAGTCACTATGCCACCACGAGGACTTAGAGTGCATTAGGAATTGGGCGTTCCAAATTGGGGAGAAAAAAAAGACAACCTATAGGCTGTTACTGATATTTTGCCACTTACACACCTTATTTTGCCATCAGATCACTCTTTCGTTTTTTTTTTTTGCAATTCTAAGCAATATAACACACATGTTACATATGATGATTATATATGAAATGTACGTTATTGTCACTGTTAGGGAAACTTGTGGTGAACTCAATAGGCAACATTACATAAAACATTACAAATCTGATTTATTTTGTTAGAGATATCTTTTTCAATTCAAAACTTTTTACAGACTCAGGGACCAATTAAAATACAATACATTACATATATACATACAAACAAACTTTTCCTTATGTAAGCTTCAGTAGTGAGCCTTTAGTATTATGAGTATCTGCATGAGTCGAATATCACTGGCCAGCGCTCCATGTAAACATTCCAAAATAATGATACCAGGGAAATATTCTCTCAGCTTCCAAGCAGCAGCGGTCTAATGCTCTTCGAATCAGATCTGGATCATGTTTCCCCAAGAATGGGAAAATGTCAGGAGAGCTCGCCGCTCCAGGACGTTGGCATGCTCTTTATTTTAAAGTCATCATGAAATGGTGTTCCAAAGACATTTTACTGCTGTAATCAGAAGTGTTTCTAAATGGACAAGAAAAAATATGATATAATCGTAAGAATGATGTGCTTGCAACTAATGATATTTACATTTACATGTATGCATTTAGCAGATGCTTTTATCCAAAGTGACTTACAGTGCACTTATTACAGGGACAATCCCCGGAACAACCTGGAGTTAAGTGTCTTACTCAAGGACACAATGGTGGTGACTGTGGGGATCAAACCAGCAACCTTCTGAGTACCAATGTATTATACAGTGCACTTATTACAGGGACAATCCCCGAACAACCTGGAGTTAAGTGTCTTACTCAAGGACACAATGGTGGTGACTGTGGGGATCAAACCAGCAACCTTCTGAGTACCAATGTATTATACAGTGCACTTATTACAGGAACAATCCCCCCGGAGCAACCTGGAGTTAAGTGTCTTACTCAAGGACACAATGGTGGTGACTGTGGGGATCGAACCAGCAACCTTCTGAGTACCAATGTATTATACAGAGCACTTATTACAGGGACAATCCCCGAGCAACCTGGAGTTAAGTGTCTTACTCAAGCACACAATGGTGGTGGCTGTGGGGATCAAACCAGCAACCTTCTGATTACCAGTTATGTGCTTTAGCCCACTATGCCACCACCACTCCAGATAAGTTAAGTTACTCAAAATATCAAAGTAACATACAGATACAGAACAACCCCACTGACTTATTTTTACCAGTGCACTGAGAAATGATTGGATGGTTTAGTGTCTCTATATGACAATAAGAGCTCGATGACATTAGAGACGCAGTAAGTCGTAACATCTTGATAAACGATCATGAAGACTAGACATATATCGTTAGCACTCACATATCATTATATACAAAGTAAATAAAGTCACATTTGATTTCATGAAGACAATGTTTAATTAGAAAGTTCTGAACTCTTCAAGTGAGCGGAGAGTTTCCTATCTGTCACTCACTCGTGTGGCGATGTAGTGACACTAGGGGTCGCTAGGGGGAGCCCCAAACACCTCAGATCTTTGAGAAAAGGCCAATGGGAATCGGCGAGTGGAATTTGCATGCCACTCCCCCGGATATATGGGTATAATAGGAGCTGGCTCGCAACCACTCATTCAGATTTTCTTCGGAGCCGAGCGGTTGTGTTCAGCGAGCTGAACTCCTCTGCTGGTCCATTCACCTCTAAGAAGCGAATTGCTGTTGGATATACGGCGCATTTCAGCGTCTTTCTCTCCTTCTGCATCGGTCGCTGCAGATTACGCTCCTGGGCGCTTCGACAGCCTGTGAGAGTATATATTCCTGGGGTATGAGTCCGGTCCAGTTGAGACTGGAGGCGATTTAGGGGCTCCACTGGGTTCGGTTCCACCGGGTAATCCCCGCGGACCACTCATTCCCCAGCATGCTCTTTTGTTCCGGTCCAGTTCTGGGATGAGACAGGCAGCTCGCCTCAGTGCCAGCCTAATGTCTCTTTCGAAGCTTGCGAGATGGATGAAATTTCGATTGCTGCATCGGAAAGTGCCTTCGTGATGTTGGACGCCGAGGACTTGACTGGGCTAGCGCCTCCGGGTGTGCCGGCCCAGTCTGAGGGCGTACGCGTAGCTGACCGCCATGTTTGCCCGGGCCGGCGTGTGTGTCGGGCTGGAGGGGAACCCTTCACTCGCCCCTGAGCACTGCCAGCTTGACGATTGGTTCCTGGGTTCGGGAACCAATCGTCGTCCCCCCCCAGTACCTTTCTAACCCCAATGTGTTGCAGGAACTGCGCTCGGAGACCGTCCTCGCTCTCCGGGTGACAAAGGTCAAGGCGCGGGCCCTCGTGCAAACAATGTCCACTCTTGTGGTCCAGGAATGCCACCTCTGGCTGAATGTGGTCGAGATGAGGAACGCTGACAAGGCACGCTTCTTGAATGCTCCCAGGTCGGCATTTTCAGTGACACGCACAAGAGTGTGTTCCCCATTTGCTAACCGAGGGCGTCCCTCTGCAGGTGCGAAGCCCAGCCAGCTCTGTCCCAGCCCGTGGCAAGTCCTTGGCCCCGATGTAGAATTCTCCGCAGAGGAAACTGATGTCCCCCCCTCACGGCCTGGCGCTAAGACCCCCAAGAAGGCTTCTAGGCACCCCTGAGACAGACGAACCAAGGAGGAAGATGTCTGCTTGAGCCTGGGAGCTGGTGACCAGACCACTCCGTCCCCCAGTGGAGGGCCAGGAGGAGAATCTTTTGTTCTCTTTTGTTCTTCCCGCATTGGGAAAACCCACATTGTCGAGAGCAGTTTCCTCTCTCCTTGGGTCACACAGCTGGTGCCCACGGCCCCCATTGCCACGGCGACTGGACACACGGTCCATCACCACATAAACCACACCCCCAGCCAAACATCCCAGGCAGCCTCAAAGCCACAGCAGACGTGCTGTCGCGGCAGGTGACACTCAGGGGAGAGTGGAGTCTCCACCCCCAGGTGGTCCAGCTAATTTGGAGTCGATTTGGCAAAGCAAAGGTAGATCCGTTTGCTTCCCAGGAATCCTCCCATTGCCCACTCTGGTACTCCCTAATGGGAGCTTCCCTCGGGACAGACGTGCTGGCACACAGCTGGCTCCGGGGGCTGCACAAATACTCATTTCCCCCAGTGAGCCTACATGCGGAAGACTCAACGACACAACGTCTAGTTCCCTCCATCAGGGAACGGAGGTTACGACAGTAACAGAGATGATTTCAGTGTTTCCTTTCTCTTTTTCTCTCTTTCCTTTCTCTCTCTCTCAACTTTATTGGCATGAATGTGTTTACATACATTCATTCAGACATGTGAAGATGTAAGAATATTTCGGACTTTTGTTTTGTCCACTGGTTGACTCTCTTATTTTGTGGCAAGCTGCTACATATTTTGCTGCTGTTGTGATCAAGCTGGAGTTTTCTTATGTCTTAATGTTTCAGGGTTTGGTAACAATTTGGTGCTAATTGTTGTAATTGTGTAAAGTAGACAGATGGGATGTTGTGATATTGATCACAGCGCAACAGGAAGTGTTCTTCTGTCTCCACCTCTCTCTGAGAGCACAGTGAACACA
>NC_068298.1:1467707-1478188 GCF_025860055.1 Xyrauchen texanus
TCTTCTTGAGACGATTCGCTGACGTTTGCTTTGGATTTCAGCGTCTGCCAAATGAATAAATGTAACCATGTGGAACCGCTGTCCATGACTGAAGTTCAGCCAAAGAGTTATTTTTTGAGGGTCATGATGGAGAACGTGCGTTCAGCAACATATGTAGAATAAAGCATCTTATTCTCTAAAGCGGCTTCGACATGACTTGCGTCAGGGCGCCAACACTCCACTCAATGGCACCGCCAAGTGTCGCTTTAACCTCAACATGACAAACGTTGTCACAGTAGACATTCAATATCTCGTTATACATTTAGAGTTATGTCTGGTTGCTTTGCGCTCTAAATATATCATTAGTGAGGCAAGAATATGTGTGAAAACCACTTTGCTGTAAAGTCAGACCTGTGACTTATAGACAGACTTACTGTAATCATTGGCCGATGCTTCTGAAGTTCAGCAGCAACGAGGTTTAATGTTTATATTCTAATGAATGTAGAGACACTTTCTGACATTACGAAACTAAACAACAACAGAATATGGACATGGGAAATGTGACATCATTAGAGCTCCTGCTCCACAACAACAGTATAAAGAGTCTTTGTGTTCTCTCTCTCTGCTCTAGATCAATCCCTCTCTCCTGTTTTTTCCATGGAAGAATAGCAGAACAAATCCACTCACTGTGTGGGTCCCTTTTCTCACGAATGCCGTCCACCCTGCCGTCCGAGTTTATCCGCAGGAAGTATCCACCGTTTTTGCAGTACAAACGCTTTGTGTCCTTGAAATTCCCTGAAGGAAATCCTCCGCTGGCCCCGCCGTCTGGGTTGGCCGGGAGAGTGGTGATTCCTCCCGTGGCCATCGCTCCTTCTCCTTCTCCTTCTCCCCCTTGCTCTTTCGTTTTCTCCTGCTCTGCCCCCCTGAGCGGCACCAGAGCCCCTCCACGGCCCCTCTACGCCTCCTCCCCCTCCTCTCCAATCTCCTTCCGGTGCTCTGCAGGGACAAGGCGTCTCATTAATCTCAGATGAACTCGTCAAGTTGCTGGATCTCACATCAGACGAGACAGCACAGACATTCCTCACAGCTCAAAGCAGAAGACTTCACAGAAAAGGAGAGAGTTCAGCTGGGAAGAGGACGTCCAGTATGTGGATGATGTTTTATGACAGCTTGTGTTTGCTGTCTGTGGTGTTTACAGCCAGGCTGCTGGACTGGTCTGTGTTAGCTCAGACTGTCTCTCTCTCTCTTGCTGACTGTCTCTCTCTCTCTCTCTCTCTCTTGCTCGCTGGCTGTCTGTCTCGGCCCCTGCTGGGCCTCTGACCGCACTCCCTCACCCACTGCAACTTATTCAACCTACTTGCCAAGATACCAAAGTTTCAATATAAACTCAAATATCTCTCATCAACAAATGATCTGACCTAAGCTATCCACATTCTTTTTATGGCTCTATCGCCCACTGTATTTCAACAATGGACTCATTTGTGTCTATTTTTATTCCTCCAGAGGAATTTTAGGAGAAACATCCGAGACAAAGTTCACACTTATATGAAACATGACTGAGAATTCAATTATGTGTCATGAGCTATGAAAGAGCCACCTCTGAGCAAGAGTGGTTTCCTCTGGGTTTAGCAACGGTCACACTTTGCGCTCCATTCACTCCCATTCAAATGCATCCGAACGCAGGAACTCGTGCAAGCGTGTGCGAAGAAGTTCAGCATTTCGCTGCAGAGGAAAGTTAAAGTTCGTTGATCACTGACTGGTTAGTCCGGAGGATGAGAAGATCTCTAGAAGATGAAAACATCACAAACTGTGTCCCGACGTTGGCGGGAGGACGCGTATGTAAATGCGTTCAGCGGGAGATGCTGATATAAGCGAGACGGCGAGCAACAGTGAAATGCATCCATGTAGCACATGGTCATACAGTAACAAATTTACTTGTAGAGATCACACAGTGAGCCAAAAGCAGGAGAGACTGCTCGCTATACCTGGATGTCGCGGTTGTTACTGAGCAATATTGGACCACTAGATGTCGCCATTGTCCAATCAAAATCAAGTATTCCAGAGAGCCATCTAATAATATATATTAAAGTGGAAGATGACACACATTGTGAAGTGCTGTGTCCATTGATGTTTACTTCTAAGTGCATCTAAGTTAGTTTAATTTATTTATAAAAGCTGGCGATCGATCCATAGACAGAACTATAGGTGGATGTTTGATTACACTATTCAGAGCCGGATTTGATGACACAATAGCAATATTGTAGCATTTCCAATAACAACAAGACATCACAAAATGATACACTTGTCACGTTATTTTGCGAACACGGAAATGGAGTCAAGGGAGTGATCAAAGGCACTTACCAAAACTATCCTCGCTCTCTGTAGCTGGGAAAAACAATCATTTAAGTGAACCAGTTTAAAAACATTATTCACATCTATTTAGCGTTGGGAACTCCAATTCATTTTAGTGAATTGTTTCGTTCGGATGGTTCATGTAAATGAAGTACTTCACATACTGATTCACTCGAGCCTTGCGTAGCCTTAAGCTGCGTTCACACTGCCAGTGACTTTGTCGCTGCAGGTCGCCAGTGGCTGGCGGATAGGTCGCTAGTGGGCGTTCCTCCTACTGGTTGCCTAGTAACGTTTATAAATTACATTCACTGATGCCATTCCATTGCTGTTGACCTCGAATCAATTTTCTTGCCGCTAAAAACAAACATTTTGGAGGGAAAAGACTAAATATAAATGGAATCAGTACATAAAATGCTTTATATCAAAGATGAATGAGAAACAAAGGCGTGCTGTTTGCCATAGCGGCTGTTTATATCGCGTAGCATAAGCGCCGGTCTGTCTGTGTCCACAAAACCATTCAATCTCGAGTCAGCACGGCGAGTACCACCGGCTGGTGCAAGAGCTGCGGCTGGATGAAGTCCGGTTCCAGCAGTACTTCAGGCTTGACAGGACCCAGTTTGATGAGCTGCTGCAGAGGGTCCCCTGATCTTTCCGTTACTGCAGGAGCTGAGAGAGAGATTGGCTGTCGCTCCCGTAAGTCGCTCTTCATTTGAATAAGTTAAACTTGTCTCAACGTTGTCGTGTCGCTGGACACGCCCACATCTGGTCGGCAATGGTCGCGACAGCTGGTGTCGCTGGACACGCCCACATCTGATCGCCAATGGTCGCGACAGCTCGTGTCGCTGGACACGCCCACATCTGGTCACCAATGGCCGCGACAGCTCGTGTTGCTGGACACGCCCACATCTGGTCGGCAATGGTCGCGACAGCTCCTGTCGCTGGACACGCCCACATCTGGTCGCCAATGGTCGCGACAGCTCGTGTCGCTGGACACGCCCACATCTGGTCGCCAATGGTCGCGACAGCTCGTGTCACTGGACACGCCCACATCTGGTCGCCAACGGTCGCGACAGCTCGTGTCGCTGGAAGTCGCCAGCTCTCATTGAAAATAAATGGGATGGTGTCGCAGGCAGTGTGTATGCAGCTTTAAAGGGACTTTGCCTTGTTTTTTTAAGTGAAATATTTTATGTAACTTTTTCACTGTTTAAATCATTTATTTTATCGCATTTTAATATGCAGAGAAAATGTAAGTAAGCCATCGATAGGTTAATGTTCTTGAAAACTGTGAACACTGTGTCTCCGTGGCACTATGGAAAATCCTGTTTGTTTTTAAACAACCGGTCTCAAGAGAGACAATAACACTGACTCGACCAATGGCGTGAGTTGGGGGCGGGACTATCCGTTTGTTTGGTCAACGGCAGATGGGGGCGTTTTCAGACAGCTGTTGTTTATTTTTGCAAATATGTTTGGTGGTGCAGACATTACCCACCGTTTATCACTACATTTTGACTCGGTTATATAAAACAGAGTTTCTTGTTTGTATTTGTTTATATCTAGTATAAATTGTTTTAAATGTAACATTGTCACCCTACTTTGTTTAATGTCACCTTAATAAAATGTATAACTACGAAACTTCTGATTGTAGAATTAAATAATATGATCTGATTTGTTATATATTTTTTAAATAGCTTCAATGTAGTTTTAGCTACTTAATTCTTAGCTTGTAGTGTAGCTAACTACTTTTTAAAAGAGCAGTTTGACCGTAGTTTAACTACATTAAGTTATGATTATCTCGTAGCTGCCGTTTTTAAAGTAGCTTCCCCAACACTGGTTTCTAAGTGGTTTTTGAACATCAGTATCTTCAAAGAGTGATTCCCATCAGTTCAGTGGGAGTGTCCAACACTCGAGACGGACGTCCAAGCGCTGCGGCGTCTATTGACCGGAGCGCTGACCACATCACAGCGGCTGAAATCCATGACAGAATGGAGACTTCTGCTCTCAGCTTGATGGTTTTTTATGACCTTCATGTTAATTCAAGAAGAAACCAACAACAAACCACAATGACGTTACAAAGCCTTCATTCCAGCCTCAATGCAAACCAGCTTTAGATTTAGAGCACAGCACGTGTTTGTCTTCCGCCATGAACTAACACATACTTCCGCAACAGTACAGTAATTACAAGCACTGCAGCCCACACATACACATATAAACATGTCATGTTATATATCACAGTGGGGACCTCCCAATGACTTCTGTTCTACTTAAATTATGAGACTTTATTACTTTAGATCAACCCTAAAGCTTTGGCCTTTTTGTTGATTAAGACGTTATTATAACCCATAATAAAAAGCCTCATGGAGAAATTGGTGCCAAATTGGTTAATGGAGAGCATAAAGCAGTGTTGCATGGTGATTTTACACAAGTGTAACAGTTAAATTGGGCTGGTTGTTTTAGAAGCTTCCAGTAGCTGCTCAACTAAATAAAGTGAAGCTTTCAAGCAGAGTAACAAAACGTCCCATCCTCCATCGTGACCGCGGAGTCCAAGGCACCCTCCCTCCCATTGCTCGCCGGTCTAGATAGCGTCCATTTGGTCGAACCACTCCCTCTTTTCCTTGATGGTTCTGTAGTCACTTAAGTTTTTTTTTACTTGTCCCTACACTTTTGGTAGGTCCGGTGGTAGCGGTGCAGCCAACAGCTGAGACACTTTTTTGTTTTGCGTCGTTTCGTTCATCGCTAACGAGAGGAACGTCCGCACCTCCTTTATTGACCATGGTGTGGTTTTGTGCACAGCCATTTCTTTTAACAGTTCGAAAGTCGCGTGAACAAATGATACCGTTATCGCTGTTGCTAACTTTAAAACTAGCGGGTTTATGTCACGTGTCTGAAATCCAGTGACTCCGGTAGTCACGATTCTCTCTGGCCAATCAGTGATCTGCAGGGTTTTGACGTCATATTTAGTATCGGCTCGCTTGCTTGGATCCTCGGCCGAAGTGGTACTAAAAAAGTATCAGGTACCAGGTACTATCCTCAGTGGAAAACCCCGAAAAGCGAGCAGAGTCGAGTCGAGATGTACCGTGCAGTGGACGCCCCACTAGTTTACATCTAGTTTTTAGTGCAACTCTTTATTTAAGCAGTGTTAGATAGAATCGGCAAAAGACTCCCCACAACAACTCACAAATACAGGAACCGAGGATTTAACATCTGACAGTGATTGACTGGTTATGTATTGTTGATGTGGTGCTTTAATGGCTGTAAGAGCAGTGGTGCATGAATGGACTAAAGAGCTGAGATTTAGGGCAATTAGTATCAAAAGAACTAAACACAGCAACATAGGAACAAGAAACCCGAACACTACTAATCATGGCTGTGGCTAATAGGGTGAATGGTGCAAACGATTCTGGGGGCCCACGGGTCCAGGGGGCCCCCAGAAACACTACAGCCTACAGTGAAACTGAGGGGTATATATACACATGAAGACTAATGAGTAAACTAGGGACAGCTGGAAATGATCAGGGAGGAAATCAGGAACATAGACATGACGAGGAAAATACCAACGCACAAGTCTCTGGAAATAGAACGATGACAAAGGGTGGCTCATGGCACCCCAGAAAATACAAATTATGATAGTCCAGGGTGGAGGAGTAGCCAGGGAAGTGGGGGGGGATCAGGAGACCAGGACGGAACTGGAAGAGGATCAGGGGGTGGAGCCATAGGGGGCAGAGATGCTGGTTGTGAAGACCCACAGTTAGTTCAGGGAGTTGAGACTCAGGATGTGGAGATGTAAGTGGAGTGGGTGGAACAGGGACTTGAGACTCAGGAGGAGGAGCCAGATGCAGAGTGGGTGGAGCTTCAGGAAGAACATTGATTTGAGTTTCAGGAGGAGCCGGAGGCGGAGTGGGCAGAGCCACAGGACGTTTAGGGATTTGAGCCACTGGATGTGGAGCCGCAGGGGTTGGAGCAGTAGGTGAGTTTTGCGTGGATTCCGCGGCGAGTAGCGTGAAGCCTCCACAGGAAGACTCAGAGGAGCCCTGGTCAGGAGCGCTGGCAGCGACTGGAAAACGGCCTTTGTGGTCGTGGGCACTGACAGTGACAGGGAAACAAACTCTGTGGTTGTGAACATGGGCAGTGACAGGGGAATGACTTCTGTGGCCGTGGGCACTGGCAGTGACAGTAGAATGACCTCCATGGACGTGGAGGCTCGGAAGGAAGAACCGTGGCAGGCTTGGAAGGTGGAGCCGTGGAGGGCTCGATAAAGGAAGGCGGAGCCATGGGAGGCTCCCCGATTCTGGGACGGCCGAGGCTTGAAACTAGCACACACACACACACACACACACACACACACACACACACACACACACACACACACACACACACACAAAAACACTCTCTCACACACAAACACACACACACACACACACACACACACACACACACATACACACACACACACACAGACACACAGCTCCCTCTAATGGTGAATATTGGTTATGACAGTGTGGGCGTATTGTAGAATAATCATTTTTTAGACGGTATAATAATCATTCTTAGATATCAAAATACTTATATGAGTTTCTAGGCCTTTGTGTGAGCCAGGAGAGAGCATATGAGGTTACTAAAAGTGTTGTTGCTGCAGAGAACACAAAGAATGGTATACAACCTTGAAATACAGGATGTACTTCTCTAATCAGTTATTATATGAATGGTGTCTTGTATTTTTGCAGCTGGTGTTTTGCTGTTTCTGTTAATTAGTAGTATTCTGACATATATCTTTGGTGTATTTCCTTTATGCTGACACGTATCTCTAAAATATATGGTGTGTCTCATTAAAATACAGGATGCACTTCTTACGAAAACACTTTTAATAAGTTAGATATCTCTGTTTCTGGCATGATGTTTTACCCTGATGAGTTAAATATCTTTGGAGCTTGTATTTTCTTTCATTAATCAAAAGATACTGTGTATGAACAAACAGGGCCGCCTCATTATGAGGGTACACTGAAATGTAGGGCAAAGGTAAAAGGTATGTGATGGGGACATGGCTGTTTGTCTCATACACAGGTGTTTCTAAAATTGATGCACTTTTACCATGAACTATGACTTATGTCAAAAATAAGTGGAGTTACCAGTTGATGTATGTTTTTTTTTTTAAATAATTAGATGGGGGATTTTCCACCAATATTTAATTAGTAAGGAAAATAGAACATATTGGTGGCGAAGGAAAGAGACAAGAGCAATTATTCTATTGGTCAGAGATAATGGGCAAGACGATAACAAAAAGGTATATAACTGAGAACTCAGGAGGATAGAGTCAGAACGGACAGCTGGCCGGTCTCATGTTTGTTGGTGTTCAATAAACTACAACTTTGGCATCTGGAACTCAAGACTCCGAGAGTTTTCTTACAACTTAGAGAAACTCGTCGCAATATTCCACGACAGGCGCAGCTTAGATCTGACAGTTGAATGTTCTCGACCAATCAGAGCAGAGTCAGAGAGTTCTGAGCACTATGATTGGGGGAAAATATCCTGACGATGTCATAGTTTAGCAGGCCAGGATGGATGTTTTTGTTACTAAATGTGTTTTTAGGAGTGAAAATCCCTTTGTCAAGTGTTTGTCAAGTGTGCACTTTCTTTTGTAAGCGTGTCTAGTTATTAAGAGAGCAAGAGTAAGGTTATGTTTTATAATCCGATGTTAAATACTGGCTGCATTATAAGTCATTTTCTTGTTTTTAGGGCTATTTGTATGAGTTTAACACACATTTGCATAATTATATTAATGAAAGCATGAGTTTAGATCAGAGATACGTTTATTGTCGTAATAATAACCGGAGTAACTGGATATTGTAGCAAAAACAATGATAACATATTTGTTAGTGGATATTTGTTTTTCGAAGGGTAGTTAGTGTTGAAATCGTTTCTGTGTTTTATGCTTTGAGTTTAAATGTACGTCATTTACTATATTAATTTATAATATGTTTTATTAATCAATGCTAAACAAAGATTTACAGTAAATAAAAGGACAATCATTCAAAGAGGGTTATAAAAGAAATAGTATACAGTATAAAATAGCTACTACTATATATATATATTTGTGCATTTTTTTATTTATTATTTAATTATAAATTAATAATTTATTTGAATAATTTCTTTGAGAATATACACTTTTGACTATAACATTTTGCAAAAAAAAAAAAAAAAAAATCACAAGTAATCAATTAAAACAATTTATATAAAAGGGTCTAACTTCAAAGATTCACCAAAAATACAAATAGATATTTGGGGATATATTCCTCTTACAGATTTGGTCAAATTCTGTTTCTTCAAACTGGTGATAAATACAACAGTTGGGTGAAATACTGTCATAAATCTTTACTGGTTTAAGAGTAAATTACAATAATAACTAGATTATTATTAAACATTGGTCAAAAAATAAATTAGAATGTTCAAAATGGGCACTTTGGCACCCGACTGAAGTAATAATTTGCTTAAACTGTATTTCAATAGCTGTATTTATGAGAGGATGCAATGACGTCATGGCAGAGAAGCCTCATGAATATTAAATGACGTGACTAGTCGCTCCAGCACGGCTCAGTTAATATTCATGCGGCACGTTGCGCTCAGCGCTCTCATTGGCCAGTGGACGCGTACACAAAGCGCATGCGCAGTCCAAAGGCGGAGCGGTGCGGAGAGGAGAGAGCGCAGATTGCGGGTGTCCTGGCTTTAAAAGCGGGCGTCACCTCGCGACTCAGAATCAGCATCTTAAGGGAGAGAACAGCTGACACACACACACACACACAGACACAGACGCTGCTGGTGAGTGACTGTCTCTTTACCCCTCTCTCTCCCTTTCAACAGATGACGTGATGCTTTTACACACTGTTCTGATCTGCTTGATTTACCGAGTCTGTATTCTGTTCGTCCAGTGCAGCATCTTTCTAGAGGCTAGAGTTTTTCCGTTTTGTTGTTGTGCAGGGATGACTTGGACACTTGTGTCCGTCAGGTCAAATGTCATATGTCATATCATGAGTGCGTTTAAATTCAGATGTGCGTCATAAATTGAACTGAATGTCAGATCAGATCTGTCATTGTATCCCTGAACAACAGTCACATTATTAATTCTGTGCATTAGTACATGATCATACGTCATCACGCCCTCTTATTTTATGTCATGTTATCTCTTAAACTATACTAGGCTACACTACTCAGTTTTGCTGTTATATTTCAAATGTAATATTAGAGGAGTGTACATTATTTCTCTATTATACTATATATACTATAGTAGAGTTTAATGTAAATAAATGATTGCTGTATATTATATTGTACTGTCCACTACACTGTTCTATGGTAGAAGGGTTATTGACGCTCATATTACTGTCATTATTTACCATAAAAATGACATTTTATACTATACTATACTATACTACACTACACTACTAGCAGACATTCTTGCTGTCATACATTATTTAATGCAGAAATATAAAATAGTCAATATACTATGACGTATAGTAGAGCTTTTGAGTCTTACATTTGATATATTTATATAGATATATCTTGTCTTTCTATTGTTTAAGTTTTGTTGTTGTAGTATTTATTAAACATTTGAATGAATATAGGATTATAAAATGTATTATTACTCTACATTGTACTGTACCGTCCACTATACTATTCTATAGTAGCGGTGCTATTGACTGTTGTTTTTGTTGTTTGTATTCATTAAGAAAAAATATTTATATTTTATTATCCACAAATTTCTAATTTTTTTTATAAAGTCTGTTTCAAGTCTTAACTATACCATACCATAATATACTTTACTATACTATACTTTACTATACTTTACTATACTTTACTATACTATCCTTTAAATTTTACTATACTATACTATACTATACTATACTTTACTATACTATACTTTACTATACTTTACTATGCTCTACTTTACTATACTATCCTTTAATTTTTACTATACTATACTTTACTATACTTTACTATACTCTACTTTTACTATACTATCCTTTAATTTTTACTATACTTTTACTATACTATCCTTTAATTTTTACTATACTATACTATACTTTACTATACTATACTTTTACTATACTTTACTATACTCTACTTTACTATACTATACTTTAATTTTTACTATACTATACTAT
>NC_068298.1:1481188-1488688 GCF_025860055.1 Xyrauchen texanus
GTATGTAAACACCTTTATCGCCGTTCTTAGCGTATTGGGAACACGTCTCTTCAAGGTTTGATGGCAAAAGCAGAGAATAACGCGATTATTTCAAATGCCGTGTAAACACAGCTTTCTTGCTTTGTTAGATTTTTTCAAACAAGCTGATTTTTGGTAGTTATTGTTGAGATCTCTGGAGTCCTCAAGAGAAACATCTAAAATGCAGGACACTTCATCAAAAGTCTCTCAATTTGCGGTCCAGGAGAAACGGATGAGATATTGATTCTCTTTGTGTGCAAAACTTCCAATATTCCAATATTATATTAATATAATACAGAAGAGATGAATGACACTAATTAGTAAGTAATCTTTTCTCTTCGCAGGCAACTTATCGTATGCAATGATGTCGCTGCAAAAACCTCTCTTGAGACGTAGCACGTCAAACGTAGAATCGACCAATCACAGTGGTGCTTTGTTGACTCCGCCCACCTACTTTAATTTACACTCCTCCCACAACCAGCACCTCAACTGTGACACCATAAAGCAGGGTGTGGTTGCGGTGTCCAAGGAAACACAAGGCTCTACGGCGCCCTCAAAGATTCGCCAAAAATATGCGCTGACGAATATACAAAATGCAATGGGTCTTACCCAAAACTCCGCCCCTCCAAACCAAAGCCAAGCCCCTTTGAACAGAAACCACGCCCCCACAAAGTCCGCCTCCTCTTCATCTCTTTTCTGCTCCTCCCTTTCGTATTCCACGTCCAATCCTAAACTGGCCAAAAACGGCACCAACCTGCAACTGAAAGTGGAGCAACTGGACCTCAACAAGAACTCCAAGAACCACAATGATATCTCAGGAAAAGACATTCCAGTCCGAAGGAGAACCAAGAGTTTTCTAGAATACCATCGAGAGGAGGAGGAGGAGGAGAAGGTGTCCAACAGCCCTGATAAAGACCTCCTCATGCAGGGTGATGAGAAACACCTCCTGAAGCTTGAGGCGCAGTCCTGGGGTGAAGAGAACCGCGTGGAGGCGCACCTCACCCTCCCCCAGAATCACCTGCTTCTCCTGCCCAGCGAGGAGGAGGAGCAAAGCCCCGAACTGGACATTGACGAGCACATGCTCCGCCCGAACAACGAGCGGATGAGCCGGGTCAGAAACAAGTCACTGGAAAGCAGCGGTTCTCCAGGCCGACTTCAGATGAGCCCAGCGTCCACGCTCCGTCTGCCTCTGAGAGGGGGAGAAACCGACGATTCGCCTGGACGTCTGACACGACCTGAGAAACAGGTGGAGGAAGAGGAGGAGGATTCCAGCTGGATGACACTGTCGCAGGACAGTCCGTCCGTCGATACACCTCACGAAACAGGTGAACATCTGTCTGTCTGTCTGTCTGTCTATCTATCTTAGGGGTCTGCACGGGGATAATTTGAAGGCCGAACCCGGCCTCAGTACCCCACTGTTAATTTAATAGCCAAAATATTTGGAAATATGTGAATGCACATTATGCAATGTAGATATCATGCAATTTTGTTAACTTTTACTGAAACATATCAATTTTGTATTTATTTACAAATAAATAAAATGTATGCCCAATTCGGAACACCCAATTCCCAATGCGCTCTAAGTCCTCATGGTGGCGTAGTGACTCGCCTCAATCCGGGTGGTGGAGGACGAATCACAGATCGTCAATCCGCGCATCTTATCATGTGACTTGTTGAGCGCGTTACGACGGAGACATAGCGCGCATAGGCGGAAATCGCGGGGGGGTCGGGGGGTCAGGACCCCCCCATCTGAGGGTTGTCCCCCCCTAAAATATAATTAAAATATGTGTATTGTAAATAATATAATGATATATTCTTAAAATAATTGTTTAAGAAATAAAATAATACAAATGCAAACAGGGCAACAACAAAAAACCCCTTAAAAAATTGCTCTTGAGAATTGTTATGTTTTTTGTCCCCCCCAACATTTTGATGAAATTTTCGCCCCTGGTAGCGCGTGGAGGCTTCATGCTATTCTCCACGGCATCCACGCACAACTCACCACACGCCCCACCGAGAGCGAGAACCACATTATATCGACCATGAGGAGGTTACCCCATGTGACTCTACCCTCCCTAGCAACCGGGCCAATTTGGTTGCTAAGGAGATTTTTTAGAATTTTTTTTGACGTTTTTTAAGGAAATTTCAGGCCCTGAGTTTGGAAGAATGCAATGTTATCTTTTGGCCCACCACCCTCAATCAACTTTGATCTTTGGCCCTTCGTAGGAAAATGTTTGGGCACCTCTGATCTACAGTATATATGCATCTATACAATACAGAAATACAGCAAATAGACACTAGAATTACAGGATATATAATCAGAGGCCAAATTTCTTCGTAAATTAGCGCCCCCTAGAGGTAATGGGATATTAATATGAATATAGAAGTATTTCACACGGCACTTAAATGGCCATGTCATATATCAAATAAAAGCTCTCATCCTCAGGAATGTGACTGTAGAGGGTATTTTTGTTGCTCTAATACCACAGTCTGAAAGATTTTCATAAGAATCACAAAGTGAAATATGATTTTTGTAAGTCATCAAAAATAAATGTCTCATTTATGCAGTGATTATTTCTGCTGGTAGCCCCAAATAGCTAAAAGCTTTATATCTGCTTTTACCTTTGGCAGTTGTCCAAAAAATGAGCCATTGTTGACTTGTCTGTGATCATTGGATCATTGAATAATCCAATGTGATATCTTTGATGTCCAGAACAAAATATGCCATCCAGCAGGAAAAGCATGCTATACAAATCATCATAAACATATGTTTTCAACTATTGATGTTGATATTGAATCATATGTTATATATACATCACTGCAAAGGGGAGGATCTCAGCTTTCTAATGACACCTAGATTGAGCTTGTAGTCCACTCAGAGCCCGAGATATTCAATGAAACGATGAGGGTGTTGCTTGAACTGAACATTAGACTGAATGTCTATGGACGAGCGCATCTGTGAGGGGCTAAAATGCGTTTTAGTGCCGCCTAGAGTTCACATCTGTATATTGCGATGGAATATGATAGAGACGTCTTTCTTTCTAGTACTTGCTGCCATCTAGTGGAACAAAACATGTTCTGAAATCCCAGTTTATTGTACATTAAGTACGCCAGTCGTTGGTATACCTCCTCCAAAAGTATAAACACTGAGGCTCCCAGGCACAAAACACCGATCAGCTCCACCCATTCCTTTCTTTCTAAACCAATAGTGTGAGTTTGGGGTGTGGCTACTTGGTTTATTTGGTGCCACTAGTGGCGCAGAAACGACATCACCTTTAAGATGAATCGCTTACACACAGTCATATACATGCACACCTTATATTGACCTCATATGTACAAAGATGCTGCAGTTGCTATGACAACAGACTCCACAAGTGGCCTATGTCTAAAGTGACCCAGTGTGTGTGTCTGCAGGTGTGTGGGATGAGCATTCTCAGGTGCACGACGTGTCACAGGAGTATTTTTGCCATGTTTCGATGGACACCAGTATACGAGATCGACCCGTAACCCGTGACGACCGTGACGCCCGCGCTGACCCGGAGACCTCGCCCGTTCAACTGAAGGGGGTCTGTCTGTCTGTGCCCCCTTCTAAAGCACAGAGTGAGGTAAATTGATAGTTGGTGATGAGTGGCACTTAAAATTTAAGGGGAGAGACAGTCTCAGTATTTTTACTAGAGTGCAAGATTATGTCATCAATGTTTCTGTATTCCCAAAAGAAAAAGTCTGTTTTAATTACAGATATCTGCTTAAAGGGACAGTACACCCAAAAATGAAAATTCTCTCATCATTTACTCACCCTCATGCCATCCCAGATGCATGACTTTCTTTCTTCTGCAGAACACAAAATACGATTGTTTTAGAAGAGTATCTCAGCTCTGTAGGTCCATACATGCAAGTGAATTGGACATTGAAGCTCTAAAAAGCACATAAAGTCAGCATAAAAGTAATCCATACGACTCCAGTGGTATAATCCGTGTCTTCTGAAGGAATGTGATAGGTGTAATTCCCCTCCCTGCCCAATAGGTGGCGATATGCAAAAAAATATGAATCGCCAAAAACACAAGAAGAAGAATGTGAAAGTGAAAGTGGAGATTTATAGTAAAAAATGACTTAAATATTGATCTGTTTCTCACCTACATCTATCATATCTCTTCTGAAGACATGGATTAAACCACTGGAGTCTTACGGATTACTTTTATACTGCCTTGATGTGCTTTTTGGAGCTTCAAAGTTCTGGTCACCATTCACTTGCATTGTATGGACCTACAGAGCTGAAATATTCTTCTAAAAATCTTCATTTTTGTTCTGTTGAAGAAAAAGTCATGCTCATCTGGGATGACATGAGGGTGAGGAAATGATGATTTCGGTTTAATTAATAGGTTTAATTAATCAATATTAATATAAATGATCATATGAGTGTGTGTGTGTGTGTGTGTGTGTGTGTGTGTGTGTGTAGAGGCCCAGCAGTATAGTGTCAGACAGTTCTATAGAGCTTGTACCTTCATCAGCAGCATCCTCACCCTCCTCTTCCTCACTGTGTTATAAGGCGATGGGACGCGCGGCCAGTTTCCTCAACAACAACTATCTGGTAACCTCAGCAGTCACCGCACACATATACCTTAAACCACACAAACACAACAAAGTATCCATTTAAATTCAGCAATGTGTCCAGACAGTTTATGCGTTTTGTACAAACACTCACAGTCAGGATATTTGAGAAAATAAATGCTTTTAATGAATGAATAAATTCTCTTTATTCTAGCCCAGAGAGAGAGACAAACGAAGGGAGAGAGAAAGAGAGGAGGAGAGAGAGAGTTTGGGTGCTCAAGGAGGTCCGTACAGCTTCATTAACCACAGGTAAACAACCTCAACATATATTATATATTCAATATCAGCTGTGAAACAACTTCCTGTTAGCTCAAGTCATTGACATTACTAACTCAATTCTCCTGCTTGTTTTCTGCATTAGCTCTTATAAGTTGAAATCTTTGCACTTGTTTTCTCAGAGCTGAAGTCTCTTCGGCCCCTGCTGATACAGTCATACCCATCAGTGAGCTGGAAACACAGGTAACACTGCCAACAACAGCAGTTTTCTATATGAGTGATGACGGCGCTGTAGCTTCAGGATAAGAGACAGACAACACTGACACCGTGTGGCCGCAGCCCGCAACTACATACAGTAGAACAATAAACAATGAGTAATGGAGTGTGTATATGTGAGTGTATATGTGTGTGTGTTTGTGTATATGTGAGTGTGTGTGTGTATGTGTGTATTTGTATGTGTGTGTGTGTATGTGTGAGTGTATGTGTGTATATGTGTGTGTATGTGTGTGTGTGTGTGTGTGTATGTGTGTGTGTGTGTGAGTGTGAATGTGTGTATGTGTGTGTGTATATATGTGAGTGTGTGTGTGTGTATGTGTGTATGAGTGTGTGTGTGTGTGAGTGAATGTATGTGTGTGTGCGTATGTGTGTGTGTGTGTGTGTATATGTGAGTGTGTATATGTGAGTGTGAACTGTCACGGGCAATCAGAGAGGCAAAGCGCGCACACGCCCAGAGAATCCACAGTCACTTCCAGGACAGCGGTGACACGCGGCGCATGTGGCAGGGCATCCAGGCCATCACCAACTACAGGGCAACATCAGTTGCCTGTGACAAAGATGCCTCCCTTCCAGATGCGCTGAACGACTTCTACGCTCGGTTTGAAGTGCAGAACGACGTGATGGCGAGGAAGTCCACCCCTCCTCCCAACGACCAGGTGCTCTGTCTTACCACGGCAGATGTGAGGAAAACTCTACGTAGAGTCAACCCACAGAAGGCTGCTGGACCAGACAACATTCCTGGCAGAGTGCTCAGAGGATGTGCAGACCAGCTAGCAGATGTTCTTACCGATATCTTCAACATCTCTCTGAGCAGCGCCGTTGTTCCAACGTGCTTCAAGGCCACCACCATCATCCCCATGCCAAAGAAGTCTTCAGTGTCCTGCCTCAACGACTACCGTCCCGTCGCACTTACACCCATCATCATGAAGTGCTTCGAGAGGCTCGTCATGAGGCAGATTAAGACCCAGCTGCCCCCTCACTAGACCCACTGCAGTTTGCGTATCGTTCAAACCGTTCAACGGACGATGCCATCACCACAACCCTCCATCTGGCCCTCACCCACCTAGACAATAAGGACTCATACGTTCGAATGCTGTTCATAGATTTCAGCTCAGCATTCAACACAATCATTCCCCAGCACCTGAATGGAAAGCTGAACCTGCTGGGCCTGGACACCTCCCTCTGCAACTGGATCCTGGACTTCCTGACTGGGAGACCTCAGTCAGTCCGGATCGGGAACAGCATCTCCACCACCACCACACTGAGCACTGGGGCCCCCCAGGGCTGTGTGCTCAGTCCACTACTGTACACTCTGCTGACTCACGACTGTGCAGCAATGCACAGCTCAAATCACATCATCAAGTTCGCAGATGACACGACCGTGGTGGGTCTCACCAGCAAGAACGACGAGTCAGCATACAGAGAAGAGGTGCAGCGGCTGACGGACTGGTGTAGAGCCAACAACCTGTCCCTGAATGTCGACAAAACAAAAGAGATGGTTGTTGACTTTAGGAGAGCACAGAGTGACCGCTCTCCGCTGAACATCGACGGCTCCTCTGTGGAGATTGTCAAGAGCACCAAATTCCTTGCTGTTCACCTGGCGGAGAACCTCACCTGGTCCCTCAACACCAGCTCTATTACCAAGAAAGCCCAGCAGCATCTCTACTTTCTTCGAAGGCTGAGGAAAGCACATCTCCCAACCCCCATCCTCACTACATTCTATAGAGGGACTATTGAGAGCATCCTGAGCAGCTGCATCACTGCCTGGTTTGGGACTTGCACCGTTTCGGACCGCAAGACCCTGCAGAGGATAGTGAGGACAGCTGAGAAGATCATTGGGGTCTCTCTTCCCTCCATCAAAGACATTTACAAAAAACACTGTATCCGCAAAGCAACCAGCATTGTGGACGACCCCACACACCCCTCACACAAACTCTTTACCCTCCTCCCGTCTGGCAAGAGGTACCGAAGCATTCGGGCCCTCACGGCCAGACTGTGTAACAGCTTCTTCCCCCAAGCCATCAGACTCCTCAATACTCAGAGACTGGTTTGACACACACGTGTCCTGAGTTGCACTTTAATTACTGTCACTTTATAACTGTCTGCTACCTCAATAACTGCTATGTGTATAGAACACTATCTCATAGTATGTTTATGTTTACATTTTTAGAAACTGTCATCTTTTTGCACTACTGAGTACTGGTCGGCGCTGCACTGTGTCTATTGTCCTGTTCATTGTCAGTAATTTGTTGTACTGTCCCGTACTTTTTGCACATGTTTGCACGTGCACTTTATATAGGTATATATAGGTAGTTTATATAGGTATTTTATTTCGTTGTGTTGTCTCATGTGGTCCTGTGTTGGTCCTTTGTTGTTTTTATG
>NC_068298.1:1501188-1518688 GCF_025860055.1 Xyrauchen texanus
TTAAAAGATCAGTTTCACGTTTATTCTTCGTGTATTTTTCATCTGGTCGAGATTGATCAGGATTTTAGAAAGTAATTAGTTACAATAAGTAATGCGATTACTTTTCAGACAGAGTAATTAGTACTGTAATCTAATTACACTGTAGTATCAGTAGTTGGTAATTAATTACTTTGAGTAACTTTCTCTTACAAAACTTTCTAAGAATATTTTTTTTAAATACATTTGACAATGTTTATATATTTAAAATATACGATAAAGGTTAAAAAATATATCCAGAAAAACAATATATATATTACATGTAATTATTATTAAGAAACATTTCTTATAGTTTTTGCTGAATGAGACAAAGTCGATCAAACTCCACATAAACATAATATTATAGAAACAAACAGAGTCTGATTCTTCATGTTATTGTTCAGTGTGTGTATATGTGTGTGAGTGTGTGAGTGTGTGAGTGTGTGTGTTTGAGTTTGAGGACGAGAGGATTTGTCCGGTTGATGTTAACACACACAGACATGAGGGCTGAATTATTCAATAGATCTGCCCATCCTGTATTCTGATGCAGCACCCACCCCAGATTACAGTCATTATGTTTGTCCTTCCACTAAAAATAAGGACACACACACACACACACACACACACTCACACACACACTCACACATACACACACACACACAGTTGTGTTTCCATGTTTTATGGGGACTTTCCATAGACATAATGGTTTTTATACTGTACAAACTTTATATTCTATCCCCTAAACCTAACCCTACCCCTAAACCTAACCCTCACAGAAAACTTTCTGCATTTTTACCTTTCAAAAAACATAATTTAGTATGATTTATAAGCTGTTTTCCTCATGGGGACCCGACAAAATGTCCCCACAAGGTCAAAAATGTCGGGTTTTACTAACCTTATGGGGACATTTGGTCCCCACAAAGTGATAAATACACGCTCACATATACACTCACACACACACACACACACACACACACTCACACACACTCTCTCTCTCTCACACACACACACACACACTCTCTCACACACACACACACACACACACACACACACACACACACACACACACACTCTCTCTCACACACACACACACACTCTCTCACACACACACACACACACACACACACACACACACACACACACACACACACACACACACACACTCTCTCTCTCTCTCTCACACACACACACACACACACACACACACACACACAGAAACGGCTTCATGTCTCTATAGTTTCAGGAGAGATCTCAACATTGTCTCACTCTCTGCTCTGATTTGACAGCAAAGTCTTCAATCAAATGTTGGAGATCTCAATATGAACTCAACTGACTCATTTGCATCTGTTTATTTCTCCTTGGGAATTTAAGAAAAAACCTCCTTCAATCAGACATAACTGGGAACTCAATGAAGTGCCCTGAGCGATAAAACATCAACCTCTGAGCATTAACACCTTCCTCTGAAAACTACAATTCATCAACACACAGCGATCAGACGGCAATTATACAATTATAATGCTTAGTTTATATGACAGACTCTCCATTAGACTCGAGACTTGATTTGATTCTGTTTATTCTGCTGTTTATTGGTCCCAGGTGAAGTGCACAGATGCATCATAACAGTCTTTACGGGCGAGGATGGTAATATTCTCAACATGCATCTAATAGCCTTTTATGAGCACTTCTTCAGCGACCCACAATAATGTATATTAGTGGCTTTTACTGGTGGAGACAGCTATCGAGGCAGAAGATATGGAGGGTTGTCAGAGGAGATGTAAATATGACAGATGACTGTAATCTAACAGAGCATCATTATATCACACACATGTATGAAGGTTACGTCATTGTTCTCACAGAAGTGTGCTCCAGATCATTTCTGGGGTTGTATGGAGTTCTGACGTGCTAAACTTTAATGTATTTCAATATATATTCATTTTTAATCACAAATGTACACATATGTACATGCGTGTGTTGCACAGGACAGTATATATGTACATGCGTGTGTTGCAGAGTACAGTATATATGTACATGTGTGTGTTGCAGAGTACAGTATATATGTACATGCGTGTGTTGCAGAGTACAGTATATATGTACGTGTGTGTTGCACAGGACAGTATATATGTACATGTGTGTGTTGCAGAGTACAGTATATATGTACATGCTTGTGTTGCACAGGACAGTATATATGTACATGCGTGTGTTGCAGAGTACAGTATATATGTACATGTGTGTGTTGCACAGGACAGTATATATGTACATGCGTGTGTTGCAGAGTACAGTATATATGTACATGCGTGTGTTGCAGAGTACAGTATATATGTACATGCGTGTGTTGCACAGGACAGTATATATGTACATGTGTGTGTTGCACAGGACAGAATATATATGTACATGCGTGTGTTGCAGAGTACAGTATATATGTACGTGTGTGTTGCACAGGACAGTATATATGTACATGTGTGTGTTGCAGAGTACAGTATATATGTACATGTGTGTGTTGCACAGGACAGTATATATGTACATGCGTGTGTTGCAGAGTACAGTATATATGTACATGCGTGTGTTGCAGAGTACAGTATATATGTACATGCGTGTGTTGCAGAGTACAGTATATATGTACATGCTTGTGTTGCACAGGACAGTATATATGTACATGCGTGTGTTGCAGAGTACAGTATATATGTACATGTGTGTGTTGCACAGGACAGTATATATGTACATGCGTGTGTTGCAGAGTACAGTATATATGTACATGCGTGTGTTGCAGAGTACAGTATATATGTACATGCGTGTGTTGCAGAGTACAGTATATATGTACATGCGTGTGTTGCAGAGTACAGTATATATGTACATGCGTGTGTTGCAGAGTACAGTATATATGTACATGTGTGTGTTGCACAGGACAGTATATATGTACATGCGTGTGTTGCAGAGTACAGTATATATGTACATGCGTGTGTTGCACAGGACAGTATATATGTACATGTGTGTGTTGCACAGGACAGTATATATGTACATGCGTGTGTTGCAGAGTACAGTATATATGTACATGCGTGTGTTGCACAGGACAGTATATATGTACATGCGTGTGTTGCAGAGTACAGTATATATGTACGTGTGTGTTGCACAGGACAGTATATATGTACATGCGTGTGTTGCAGAGTACAGTATATATGTACATGCTTGTGTTGCACAGGACAGTATATATGTACATGCGTGTGTTGCAGAGTACAGTATATATGTACATGCGTGTGTTGCACAGGACAGTATATATGTACATGCGTGTGTTGCAGAGTACAGTATATATGTACATGCGTGTGTTGCAGAGTACAGTATATATGTACATGCTTGTGTTGCAGAGTACAGTATATATGTACATGCGTGTGTTGCAGAGTACAGTATATATGTACATGCGTGTGTTGCAGAGTACAGTATATATGTACATGCTTGTGTTGCACAGGACAGTATATATGTACATGCGTGTGTTGCAGAGTACAGTATATATGTACATGCGTGTGTTGCAGAGTACAGTATATATGTACATGCGTGTGTTGCACAGGACAGTATATATGTACATCGCGTGTGTTGCAGAGTACAGTATATATGTACATGCGTGTGTTGCACAGGACAGTATATATGTACATGCGTGTGTTGCAGAGTACAGTATATATGTACATGCGCAGTGTTGCACAGGACAGTATATATGTACATGCGTAGTGTTGCAGAGTACAGTATATATGTACATGCGTAGTGTTGCAGAGTACAGTATATATGTACATGCGTGTGTTGCAGAGTACAGTATATATGTACATGTGTGTGTTGCACAGGACAGTATATATGTACATGCGTAGTGTTGCAGAGTACAGTATATATGTACATGCGTGTGTTGCAGAGTACAGTATATATGTACATGCGTGTGTTGCAGAGTACAGTATATATGTACATGCGTGTGTTGCAGAGTACAGTATATATGTACATGCGTGTGTTGCACAGGACAGTATATATGTACATGCGTGTGTTGCAGAGTACAGTATATATGTACATGCGTGTGTTGCACAGGACAGTATATATGTACATGCGTGTGTTGCAGAGTACAGTATATATGTACATGCGTGTGTTGCAGAGTACAGTATATATGTACATGCGTGTGTTGCAGAGTACAGTATATATGTACATGCGTGTGTTGCAGAGTACAGTATATATGTACATGCGTGTGTTGCACAGGACAGTATATATGTACATGCGTGTGTTGCAGAGTACAGTATATATGTACATGCGTGTGTTGCACAGGACAGTATATATGTACATGCGTGTGTTGCAGAGTACAGTATATATGTACATGCTTGTGTTGCACAGGACAGTATATATGTACATGTGTGTGTTGCAGAGTACAGTATATATGTACATGCTTGTGTTGCACAGGACAGTATATATGTACATGCGTGTGTTGCACAGGACAGTATATATGTACATGCGTGTGTTGCACAGGACAGTATATATGTACATGCTTGTGTTGCACAGGACAGTATATATGTACATGCGTGTGTTGCACAGGACAGTATATATGTACATGCGTGTGTTGCAGAGTACAGTATATATGTACATGCGTGTGTTGCACAGGACAGTATATATGTACATGCGTGTGTTGCAGAGTACAGTATATATGTACATGCGTGTGTTGCACAGGACAGTATATATGTACATGCGTGTGTTGCAGAGTACAGTATATATGTACATGCGTGTGTTGCACAGGACAGTATATATGTACATGCGTGTGTTGCAGAGTACAGTATATATGTACATGTGTGTGTTGCAGAGTACAGTATATATGTACATGCTTGTGTTGCACAGGACAGTATATATGTACATGCGTGTGTTGCAGAGTACAGTATATATGTACATGCTTGTGTTGCACAGGACAGTATATATGTACATGCGTGTGTTGCAGAGTACAGTATATATGTACATGCTTGTGTTGCACAGGACAGTATATATGTACATGCGTGTGTTGCAGAGTACAGTATATATGTACATGCTTGTGTTGCACAGGACAGTATATATGTACATGCGTGTGTTGCACAGGACAGTATATATGTACATGCGTGTGTTGCAGAGTACAGTATATATGTACATGCTTGTGTTGCACAGGACAGTATATATGTACATGCGTGTTGCAGAGTACAGTATAAATGTACATGCGTGTGTTGCAGAGTACAGTATATATGTACATGTGTGTGTTGCACAGGACAGTATATATGTACACGCGTGTGTTGCAGAGTACAGTATATATGTACATGCTTGTGTTGCACAGGACAGTATATATGTACACGTGTGTGTTGCAGAGTACAGTATATATGTACATGCTTGTGTTGCACAGGACAGTATATATGTACATGCGTGTGTTGCACAGGACAGTATATATGTACATGCGTGTGTTGCAGAGTACAGTATATATGTACATGCGTGTGTTGCACAGGACAGTATATATGTACATGCGTGTGTTGCAGAGTACAGTATATATGTACATGTGTGTGTTGCACAGGACAGTATATATGTACATGCGTGTGTTGCAGAGTACAGTATATATGTACATGTGTGTGTTGCACAGGACAGTATATATGTACATGCGTGTGTTGCAGAGTACAGTATATATGTACATGTGTGTGTTGCAGAGTACAGTATATATGTACATGCTTGTGTTGCACAGGACAGTATATATGTACATGCGTGTGTTGCAGAGTACAGTATATATGTACATGCGTGTGTTGCACAGGACAGTATATATGTACATGCGTGTGTTGCAGAGTACAGTATATATGTACATGCGTGTGTTGCACAGGACAGTATATATGTACATGCGTGTGTTGCAGAGTACAGTATATATGTACATGCGTGTGTTGCAGAGTACAGTATATATGTACATGCTTGTGTTGCACAGGACAGTATATATGTACATGTGTGTGTTGCAGAGTACAGTATATATGTACATGCGTGTGTTGCACAGGACAGTATATATGTACATGCTTGTGTTGCACAGGACAGTATATATGTACATGCGTGTGTTGCAGAGTACAGTATATATGTACATGCGTGTGTTGCAGAGTACAGTATATATGTACATGCGTGTGTTGCACAGGACAGTATATATGTACATGCGTGTGTTGCAGAGTACAGTATATATGTACATGTGTGTGTTGCACAGGACAGTATATATGTACATGCGTGTGTTGCAGAGTACAGTATATATGTACATGTGTGTGTTGCACAGGACAGTATATATGTACATGCGTGTGTTGCAGAGTACAGTATATATGTACATGTGTGTGTTGCAGTGTACAGTATATATGTACATGCTTGTGTTGCACAGGACAGTATATATGTACATGCGTGTGTTGCAGAGTACAGTATATATGTACATGCGTGTGTTGCACAGGACAGTATATATGTACATGCGTGTGTTGCAGAGTACAGTATATATGTACATGCTTGTGTTGCACAGGACAGTATATATGTACATGTGTGTGTTGCAGAGTACAGTATATATGTACATGCTTGTGTTGCACAGGACAGTATATATGTACATGCGTGTGTTGCACAGGACAGTATATATGTACATGCGTGTGTTGCACAGGACAGTATATATGTACATGCGTGTGTTGCAGAGTACAGTATATATGTACATGCTTGTGTTGCACAGGACAGTATATATGTACATGCGTGTTGCAGAGTACAGTATATATGTACATGCGTGTGTTGCAGAGTACAGTATATATGTACATGTGTGTGTTGCACAGGACAGTATATATGTACATGCGTGTGTTGCAGAGTACAGTATATATGTACATGCTTGTGTTGCACAGGACAGTATATATGTACATGTGTGTGTTGCAGAGTACAGTATATATGTACATGCTTGTGTTGCACAGGACAGTATATATGTACATGCGTGTGTTGCAGAGTACAGTATATATGTACATGCGTGTGTTGCAGAGTACAGTATATATGTACATGCGTGTGTTGCACAGGACAGTATATATGTACATGCGTGTGTTGCAGAGTACAGTATATATGTACATGCTTGTGTTGCACAGGACAGTATATATGTACATGTGTGTGTTGCAGAGTACAGTATATATGTACATGCTTGTGTTGCACAGGACAGTATATATGTACATGCGTGTGTTGCACAGGACAGTATATATGTACATGCGTGTGTTGCACAGGACAGTATATATGTACATGTGTGTGTTGCACAGGACAGTATATACAGTGAGGAAAATAAGTATTTGAACACCCTGCTATTTTGCAAGTTCTCCCACTTAGAAATCATGGAGGGGTCTGAAATTGTCATCATAGGTGCATGTCCACTGTGAGAGACATAATCTAAAAAAAAAATCCAGAAATCACAATATATGATTTTTTAACTATTTATTTGTATGATACAGCTGCAAATAAGTATTTGAACACCTGTCTATCAGCTAGAATTCTGACCCTCAAAGACCTGTTAGTCTGCCTTTAAAATGTCCACCTCCACTCCATTTATTATCCTAAATTAGATGCACCTGTTTGAGGTCGTTAGCTGCATAAAGACACCTGTCCACCCCATACAATCAGTAAGAATCCAACTACTAACATGGCCAAGACCAAAGAGCTGTCCAAAGACACTAGAGACAAAATTGTACACCTCCACAAGGCTGGAAAGGGCTACGGGGAAATTGCCAAGCAGCTTGGTGAAAAAAGGTCCACTGTTGGAGCAATCATTAGAAAATGGAAGAAGCTAAACATGACTGTCAATCTCCCTCGGACTGGGGCTCCATGCAAGATCTCACCTCGTGGGGTCTCAATGATCCTAAGAAAGGTGAGAAATCAGCCCAGAACTACACGGGAGGAGCTGGTCAATGACCTGAAAAGAGCTGGGACCACCGTTTCCAAGGTTACTGTTGGTAATACACTAAGACGTCATGGTTTGAAATCATGCATGGCACGGAAGGTTCCCCTGCTTAAACCAGCACATGTCAAGGCCCATCTTAAGTTTGCCAATGACCATTTGGATGATCCAGAGGAGTCATGGGAGAAAGTCATGTGGTCAGATGAGACCAAAATAGAACTTTTTGGTCATAATTCCACTAACCGTGTTTGGAGGAAGAAGAATGATGAGTACCATCCCAAGAACACCATCCCTACTGTGAAGCATGGGGGTGGTAGCATCATGCTTTGGGGGTGTTTTTCTGCACATGGGACAGGGCGACTGCACTGTATTAAGGAGAGGATGACCGGGGCCATGTATTGCGAGATTTTGGGGAACAACCTCCTTCCCTCAGTTAGAGCATTGAAGATGGGTCGAGGCTGGGTCTTCCAACATGACAATGACCCGAAGCACACAGCCAGGATAACCAAGGAGTGGCTCTGTAAGAAGCATATCAAGGTTCTGGCGTGGCCTAGCCAGTCTCCAGACCTAAACCCAATAGAGAATCTTTGGAGGGAGCTCAAACTCTGTGTTTCTCAGCGACAGCCCAGAAACCTGACTGATCTAGAGAAGATCTGTGTGGAGGAGTGGGCCAAAATCCCTCCTGCAGTGTGTGCAAACCTGGTGAAAAACTACAGGAAACGTTTGACCTCTGTAATTGCAAACAAAGGCTACTGTACCAAATATTAACATTGATTTTCTCAGGTGTTCAAATACTTATTTGCAGCTGTATCATACAAATAAATAGTTAAAAAATCATATATTGTGATTTCTGGATTTTTTTTTTTAGATTATGTCTCTCACAGTGGACATGCACCTACGGTGACAATTTCAGACCCCTCCATGATTTCTAAGTGGGAGAACTTGCAAAATAGCAGGGTGTTCAAATACTTATTTTCCTCACTGTATGTACATGTGTGTGTTGCAGAGTACAGTATATATGTACATGCGTGTGTTGCAGAGTACAGTATATATGTACATGCGTGTGTTGCACAGGACAGTATATATGTACATGCGTGTGTTGCAGAGTACAGTATATATGTACATGCGTGTGTTGCAGAGTACAGTATATATGTACATGTGTGTGTTGCACAGGACAGTATATATGTACATGCGTGTGTTGCAGAGTACAGTATATATGTACATGCGTGTGTTGCAGAGTACAGTATATATGTACATGTGTGTGTTGCACAGGACAGTATATATGTACATGCGTGTGTTGCAGAGTACAGTATATATGTACATGCGTGTGTTGCAGAGTACAGTATATATGTACATGCGTGTGTTGCAGAGTACAGTATATATGTACATGCTTGTGTTGCACAGGACAGTATATATGTACATGCGTGTGTTGCAGAGTACAGTATATATGTACATGCGTGTGTTGCAGAGTACAGTATATATGTACATGCGTGTGTTGCACAGGACAGTATATATGTACATGCGTGTGTTGCAGAGTACAGTATATATGTACATGCGTGTGTTGCAGAGTACAGTATATATGTACATGCGTGTGTTGCAGAGTACAGTATATATGTACATGCTTGTGTTGCACAGGACAGTATATATGTACATGCGTGTGTTGCGGAGTACAGTATATATGTACATGCGTGTGTTGCAGAGTACAGTATATATGTACATGCGTGTGTTGCAGAGTACAGTATATATGTACATGCGTGTGTTGCACAGGACAGTATATATGTACATGCGTGTGTTGCAGAGTACAGTATATATGTACATGCGTGTGTTGCACAGGACAGTATATATGTACATGCGTGTGTTGCAGAGTACAGTATATATGTACATGCGTGTGTTGCACAGGACAGTATATATGTACATCGCGTGTGTTGCAGAGTACAGTATATATGTACATGTGTGTGTTGCACAGGACAGTATATATGTACATGCGTGTGTTGCAGAGTACAGTATATATGTACATGTGTGTGTTGCAGAGTACAGTATATATGTACATGCTTGTGTTGCACAGGACAGTATATATGTACATGCGTGTGTTGCAGAGTACAGTATATATGTACATGTGTGTGTTGCAGAGTACAGTATATATGTACATGCGTGTGTTGCAGAGTACAGTATATATGTACATGCGTGTGTTGCAGAGTACAGTATATATGTACATGCGTGTGTTGCAGAGTACAGTATATATGTACATGTGTGTGTTGCACAGGACAGTATATATGTACATGCGTGTGTTGCAGAGTACAGTATATATGTACATGTGTGTGTTGCACAGGACAGTATATATGTACATGCGTGTGTTGCAGAGTACAGTATATATGTACATGTGTGTGTTGCACAGGACAGTATATATGTACATGCGTGTGTTGCAGAGTACAGTATATATGTACATGTGTGTGTTGCAGAGTACAGTATATATGTACATGCTTGTGTTGCACAGGACAGTATATATGTACATGTGTGTGTTGCAGAGTACAGTATATATGTACATGCGTGTGTTGCAGAGTACAGTATATATGTACATGCGTGTGTTGCAGAGTACAGTATATATGTACATGTGTGTGTTGCAGAGTACAGTATATATGTACATGTGTGTGTTGCAGAGTACAGTATATATGTACATGCGTGTGTTGCAGAGTACAGTATATATGTACATGTGTGTGTTGCAGAGTACAGTATATATGTACATGCTTGTGTTGCACAGGACAGTATATATGTACATGCGTGTGTTGCAGAGTACAGTATATATGTACATGCTTGTGTTGCACAGGACAGTATATATGTACATGCGTGTGTTGCAGAGTACAGTATATATGTACATGCTTGTGTTGCACAGGACAGTATATATGTACATGCGTGTGTTGCAGAGTACAGTATATATGTACATGCTTGTGTTGCACAGGACAGTATATATGTACATGCGTGTGTTGCACAGGACAGTATATATGTACATGCTTGTGTTGCACAGGACAGTATATATGTACATGCGTGTGTTGCAGAGTACAGTATATATGTACATGCTTGTGTTGCACAGGACAGTATATATGTACATGCGTGTTGCAGAGTACAGTATATATGTACATGCGTGTGTTGCAGAGTACAGTATATATGTACATGTGTGTGTTGCACAGGACAGTATATATGTACATGTGTGTGTTGCAGAGTACAGTATATATGTACATGCTTGTGTTGCACAGGACAGTATATATGTACATGCGTGTGTTGCACAGGACAGTATATATGTACATGCGTGTGTTGCACAGGACAGTATATATGTACATGCGTGTGTTGCAGAGTACAGTATATATGTACATGTGTGTGTTGCACAGGACAGTATATGTACGTGTGTGTTGCAGAGTACAGTATATATGTACATGTGTGTGTTGCAGAGTACAGTATATATGTACATGCGTGTGTTGCAGAGTACAGTATATATGTACATGCGTGTGTTGCAGAGTACAGTATATATGTACATGCGTGTGTTGCACAGGACAGTATATATGTACATGCGTGTGTTGCAGAGTACAGTATATATGTACATGTGTGTGTTGCAGAGTACAGTATATATGTACATGCTTGTGTTGCACAGGACAGTATATGTACGTGTGTGTTGCAGAGTACAGTATATATGTACATGTGTGTGTTGCAGAGTACAGTATATATGTACATGCTTGTGTTGCACAGGACAGTATATATGTACGTGTGTGTTGCAGAGTACAGTATATATGTACATGCTTGTGTTGCACAGGACAGTATATATGTACATGTGTGTGTTGCAGAGTACAGTATATATGTACATGCTTGTGTTGCACAGGACAGTATATATGTACATGTGTGTGTTGCAGAGTACAGTATATATGTACATGCTTGTGTTGCACAGGACAGTATATATGTACGTGTGTGTTGCAGAGTACAGTATATATGTACATGCATGTGTTGCAGAGTACAGTATATATGTACATGTGTGTGTTGCACAGGACAGTATATATGTACATGCGTGTGTTGCAGAGTACAGTATATATGTACGTGTGTGTTGCACAGGACAGTATATATGTACATGTGTGTGTTGCAGAGTACAGTATATATGTACATGCTTGTGTTGCACAGGACAGTATATATGTACATGTGTGTGTTGCACAGGACAGTATATATGTACATGCTTGTGTTGCACAGGACAGTATATATGTACATGTGTGTGTTGCACAGGACAGTATATATGTACATGCTTGTGTTGCACAGGACAGTATATATGTACATGCGTGTGTTGCAGAGTACAGTATATATGTACGTGTGTGTTGCACAGGACAGTATATATGTACATGCTTGTGTTGCAGAGTACAGTATATATGTACGTGTGTGTTGCACAGGACAGTATATATGTACATGCTTGTGTTGCACAGGACAGTATATATGTACATGTGTGTGTTGCACAGGACAGTATATATGTACATGCTTGTGTTGCACAGGACAGTATATATGTACATGTGTGTGTTGCACAGGACAGTATATATGTACATGCTTGTGTTGCACAGGACAGTATATATGTACATGCGTGTGTTGCAGAGTACAGTATATATGTACGTGTGTGTTGCACAGGACAGTATATATGTACATGCTTGTGTTGCAGAGTACAGTATATATGTACGTGTGTGTTGCACAGGACAGTATATATGTACATGCGTGTGTTGCACAGGACAGTATATATGTACATGCTTGTGTTGCACAGGACAGTATATATGTACATGCTTGTGTTGCACAGGACAGTATATATGTACATATGTGTGTTGCAGAGTACAGTATATATGTACATGTGTGTGTTGCACAGGACAGTATATATGTACACGCGTGTGTTGCAGAGTACAGTATATATGTACATGCTTGTGTTGCACAGGACAGTATATATGTACATGCGTGTGTTGCAGAGTACAGTATATATGTACATGCTTGTGTTGCACAGGACAGTATATATGTACATGTGTGTGTTGCACAGGACAGTATATATGTACATGCGTGTGTTGCAGAGTACAGTATATATGTACATGCGTGTGTTGCAGAGTACAGTATATATGTACATGCGTGTGTTGCACAGGACATTATATATGTACATGCGTGATGTTAGTTGCACATACACAGTCCATAGCATGGTGAAACATAACGCACACACATAGTGCACTGAGGCGCAGATCACCAGAAATGCATCCAAGTGGTCAAATGGTGCTTGTTTACATACAGCAACAATGAAACAAAGCACAGATGGGCGCAAGAACAGCAAGGCGCAGAGTAGCTGAATGAAGTCTCTTTTAGAGAGTATAAGTAATTGTCCAGATGGTTCCCCTTTGGTGTTCAGGAATAGTTTGGTCACACTAGGCCTGTCTCTTTCCCTCTCTGTTTACGATATGAAGTGAGCGCCTGTGGGCGGGGCCAAGGGTGCTGTTACGATTGAGGACGGGGGCTGACAAAGGTTGAGGATCCAAATGCGGGTTTATTGATAAACAGACACAACAGGAGCAAACAAAACAACCACGATGGGTAAAATGAAAGCAAAACACAAAAACGCTGGAACACTGGAACTAGGAACTCGGGCATGGAAGCGAACATCAGCATTTAACAAACGACAAGGTAATGGAGGAACGGGCAGGGTTATATACACACAAGGCAGGATGATTACAAACAAGACACAGGTGAGAACAATGACAGTGAACACGAACGCTAACAAGGAGACTATGGAGTTAAATAAAGGACAAAAGTGAAAACTAAGGAGCAAGGTGAAACACGACAGGGTAATACATGACAGGTGCGATAACACACGTTGTGGGGCATGTAAATACAACTGGGCAATGTCTCGTGACGTCACGAACACATAGTTTTCAAAATGAGACGTTTCAGAAAGGTGGGAACTATAACTGCTCATTTTAGACTGGGGAGGAAGTGTTGAGTTCTGAAATTTACTGTAGGTTTTGAGTAGTTCCCTCTTATATGTCTAAATATCAAGGAAAATGAGATTTAGACACATAACATCTCTCACATATTTAAAAATACCCTTCGCTGGCGTGAACCAAACCTCAGAACCCTGATAAATTCATATTTTGGCAAATTGTATTTTGGTGTGCCATAAAATGGTTGAAATAAAAGGATGTGCAAACACATTTTATAGCTCATTTCCCCTGCGTGAGTTAAAGTAGTGGGTTTAATTCATTTTTAGTTCATTTCTCTAGAATAGTGCTTGGTTATTACATATCATAAAGAACGCATCTGTCTCCCTGAGTGGCGAGAGCAAGCGCTGGTATGTAAAAATGACATTGCATGTTGCTGTTTTTAACTCCTCCTGTGGGGCCAAGGAGGGTTTCAGGTTGAACAGCAGGTACAGAAATCTGTTGGAGTATTCTTGATGTAATCTTGTAAATCATGCATGTGTGTTTGAGGAAGACTCTTATCTTGATTGACAGGTGTGATCTTCCTCTCTGAAACATCACTGGAGGGAGACAAGATGAAAAACGATTTCCACGACAAGTATAAACATCCCATACATCTGCCATGAAAAAGCAAATGATAGAGTCTGCAGTGGACTAATAATTTATGTCTAAAGCGAAGATATTTTATGATTTATAATCTGTAATATCTTTAATTTGTTGCATTCATTTGCATCTCATAGCTTAAATCTTCAAGTGGTAGTTTATTCTGAACGAGTTAGATTATTTTCCTATAATTTATTAAATAATCATGTCATCTTGTGGTGTCTTGGACGTTTGCTGAGGCATGATTAAATGCCATTCATAAACGTTTATTTCATAGTAGTATTAGGCAGTGCCACGAGTATTTCGCTGCATATTTTCTTGATTGTTGTGGCCCAAAATGACTGAATTTAATTCTGCTTTTCACAAAAATGTCATTAAGTAGGATTAAATGTATTATATACCTGCAGAGTAATCTAAAAATAAATATGCATAAAAAAATGCTACAGTCTATGAATAGCAATTTATATGTATTTTGACTTGCTGAAAAGTAACATGTTCTATCTTAAGAAAGATAAACTTCCTTTGTTGCAACTGGAGACATTTTAATATCAAAATCTCTAACCCTTAATCATAACAAATAAACCTAACCCTACCCTTACCCCTAAACCTAACACTAACCCCTAATCCTAACCCTACCCTTACCCCTAAACCTAACACTAACCCCTAATCCTAACCCTACCCTTACCCCTAAACCTAACACTAAACCCTAATCCTAACCCTACCCTCACCCCTAAACCTAACTCTAACCCCTAATCCTAACCCCTAATCCTAACTCTACCCTTACTCTTAAACCTAACTCTAACCCCTAATCCTAACCCCTAATCCTAAACCTACACTTACTCCTAAACCTAACTCTAACCCTAATCCTAAACCTATCCTTACTCCTAAACCTAACCCTACCCTTAATCCTAAACCTAACTCTAACCCCTAATCCTAACCCCTAATCCTAAACCTACACTTACTCCTAAACCTAACTCTAACCCCAATCCTAATCCTAAACCTACCCTTACTCCGAAACCTAACTCTAACCCTAATCCTAAACCTATCCTTACTCCTAAACCTAACCCTACCCTTACTCCTAAACCTAACTCTAACCCTAATCCTAAACCTATCCTTACTCCTAAACCTAACCCTACCCTTACTCCTAAACCTAACTCTAACCCCTAATCCTAACCCCTAATCCTAAACCTACCCTTACTCCGAAACCTAACTCTAACCCCTAATCCTAACCCCTAATCCTAACCCTACCCTTACTCCTAAACCTAACTCTAACCCCTAATCCTAACCCCTAATCCTAACCCTACCCTTACTCCTAAACCTAACTCTAACCCCTAATCCTAACCCCTAATCCTAAACCTACCCTTCCTCCTAAACCTAACTCTAACCCCCAATCCTAACCCCTAATCCTAAACCTACCCTTACTCCTAAACCTAACTCTAACCGCTAATCCTAAACCTACCCTTACTCCTAAACCTAACTCTAAACCCCTAATCCTAAACCTACCCTTACTCCTAAACCTAACTCTAAACCCTAATCCTTAATCCTAACCCTACCCTTACTCCTAAACCTAACTCTAACCCCTAATCCTAACCCTACCCTTACTTCTAAACCTAACTCTAAACCCTAATCCTAAACCTACCTTTACTCCTAAACCTAACTCTAAACCCTAATCCTAACCCTACCCTTACTCCTAAACCTAACTCTAACCCCTATTCCTAAACCTACCCTTACTCCTAAACCTAACTCTAAACCCTAATCCTAACCCTACCCTTACTCCTAAACCTAACTCTAATCCCTAATCCTAAACCTACCCTTACTCCTAAACCTAACTCTAAACCCTAATCCTAACCCCTAATCCTAATCCTAACCCTACCCTTACTCCTAAACCTAACTCTAACCCCTAATCCTAACACCTAATCCTAAACATATCCTTACTCCTAAACCTAACTCTAACCCCTAATCCTAACCCTACCCTTACTCCTAAACCTAACTCTAAACCCTAATCCTAACCCCTAATCCTAACCCTACCCTTACTCCTAAACCTAACTCTAACCCCTAATCCTAACCCCTAATCCTAAACCTACCCTTACTCCTAAACCTAACTCTAACCCCTATTCCTAACCCCTAATCCTAAACCTACCCTTACTCCTAAACCTAACCCTACCCTTACTCCTAAACCTAACTCTAACCCCTAATCCTAACCCCTAATCCTAAACCTACCCTTACTCCTAAACCTAACCCTACCCTTACTCCTAAACCTAACTCTAACCCCTAACCCTAACCCTACCCTTACTCCTAAACCTAACTCTAACCCCTAATCCTAACCCCTAATCCTAACCCTACCCTTACCCCTAATCCTAACCCTACCCTTACCCGGGGGCCACCTGGACTGAGGCGAGTCACTACGCCACCACGAGGACTTAGAGCACATTGGGAATTGGGAGTAATTGGGGAGAAAATCACAATAAATAAATAAATACAACTAAATCTGCTGAATATTAGATGATTACATACATGTGAAAAATGAATATCTGAATAGGTTCCACTTTTGAATTCTTTTGGACTCTTGTTGTCACAGTAAGGAAAGACTAAGAAAATGTGTCACATGAATCGAACTGAATCGATTTGAAAAATGGTCCGATCAATCGGTTATAGACCTCATCCACCAGCGTAGTTATCGGCAACAGGCCTGTGATGTTGCAGCTACATTGCCAATTATTAAATCATGAAATCACCAAAAAGAATGAATAAATTGTGTGTTAGCCGGGACACATTTAAGAGTTGCAAACCTTTGTTTGCATTCATTCTTGCGATCGCAAGTTAGGGACTGAATAGGTTATATGTGATTCTGTTCTTTATAAGCTGTGAAATGAATCTCTTTCTCTCACTCTCACTGAGGCTGTTGAAGAAGTGTGAATCTGGGGAAATGTTTCTCTTACACACGCAGCTGGTGTGATATATGACTCGGGTTCCACACTCATTCAGTCATTAACCTGCTGATCTGAGACTCATTAAACCATTAATTGTG
>NC_068298.1:1521188-1572707 GCF_025860055.1 Xyrauchen texanus
ATTTATGGACCAAACCAGATTTACTGACCAAACCAGATCTACAGAACCAAACCAGATTTACAGAACCAAACCAGATTTACTGACCAAACCAGATCTACAGAACCAAACCAGATTTACTGACCAAACCAGATCTACAGAACCAAACCAGATCTACAGAACCAAACCAGATTTACTGACCAAACCAGATCTACAGAACCAAACCAGATTTACAGAACCAAACCAGATTTACTGACCAAACCAGATTTACTGAACCAAACCAGATTTACAGAACCAAACCAGATTTACTGACCAAACCAGATCTACAGAACCAAACCAGATTTACTGACCAAACCAGATCTACAGAACCAAACCAGATTTACTGACCAAACCAGATTTACTGACCAAACCAGATCTACAGAACCAAACCAGATTTACTGACCAAACCAGATTTACTGAACCAAACCAGATGTACAGAACCAAACCAGATTTACTGACCAAACCAGATCTACAGAACCAAACCAGATTTACTGACCAAACCAGATTTACTGAACCAAACCAGATTTACTGACCAAACCAGATTTACAGAACCAAACCAGATCTACAGAACCAAACCAGATTTACTGACCAAACCAGATTTACTGACCAAACCAGATCTACAGGACCAAACCAGATTTACTGACCAAACCAGATTTACTGAACCAAACCAGATTTACAGAACCAAACCAGATTTACTGACCAAACCAGATCTGCAGAACCAAACCAGATTTACTGACCAAACCAGATCTACAGAACCAAACCAGATTTACTGACCAAACCAGATCTACAGAACCAAACCAGATCTACAGAACCAAACCAGATTTACTGAACCAAACCAGATCTACAGAACCAAACCAGATTTACTGACCAAACCAGATCTACAGAACCAAACCAGATTTACTGAACCAAACCAGATTTACAGAACCAAACCAGATCTACAGAACCAAACCAGATTTACTGACCAAACCAGATTTACTGACCAAACCAGATCTACAGAACCAAACCAGATTTACAGAACCAAACCAGATTTACTGACCAAACCAGATCTACAGAACCAAACCAGATTTACAGAACCAAACCAGATTTACTGACCAAACCAGATCTACAGAACCAAACCAGATTTACTGACCAAACCAGATCTACAGAACCAAACCAGATCTACAGAACCAAACCAGATTTACTGACCAAACCAGATCTACAGAACCAAACCAGATTTACAGAACCAAACCAGATTTACTGACCAAACCAGATTTACTGAACCAAACCAGATTTACAGAACCAAACCAGATTTACTGACCAAACCAGATCTACAGAACCAAACCAGATTTACTGACCAAACCAGATCTACAGAACCAAACCAGATTTACTGACCAAACCAGATTTACTGACCAAACCAGATCTACAGAACCAAACCAGATTTACTGACCAAACCAGATTTACTGAACCAAACCAGATGTACAGAACCAAACCAGATTTACTGACCAAACCAGATCTACAGAACCAAACCAGATTTACTGACCAAACCAGATTTACTGAACCAAACCAGATTTACTGACCAAACCAGATTTACAGAACCAAACCAGATCTACAGAACCAAACCAGATTTACTGACCAAACCAGATTTACTGACCAAACCAGATCTACAGGACCAAACCAGATTTACTGACCAAACCAGATTTACTGAACCAAACCAGATTTACAGAACCAAACCAGATTTACTGACCAAACCAGATCTGCAGAACCAAACCAGATTTACTGACCAAACCAGATTTACTGACCAAACCAGATCTACAGAACCAAACCAGATCTACAGAACCAAACCAGATTTACTGAACCAAACCAGATCTACAGAACCAAACCAGATTTACTGACCAAACCAGATCTACAGAACCAAACCAGATTTACTGAACCAAACCAGATTTACAGAACCAAACCAGATCTACAGAACCAAACCAGATTTACTGACCAAACCAGATTTACTGACCAAACCAGATCTACAGAACCAAACCAGATTTACTGACCAAACCAGATTTACTGACCAAACCAGATTTACTGAACCAAACCAGATTTACTGACCAAACCAGATCTACAGAACCAAACCAGATTTACTGACCAAACCAGATTTATTGAACCAAACCAGATTTACAGAACCAAACCAGATTTACTGACCCAAACCAGATTTACTGACCAAACCAGATCTACAGAGCCAAACCAGATTTACTGACCAAACCAGATTTACTGAACCAAACCAGATTTACTGACCCAATCCAGATTTACAGAACCAAAACAGATTTACTGAACCAAACCAGATTTACTGACCAAACCAGATTTATAGATCCAAACCAGATTTACTGAACCAAACCAGATTTACAGAACCAAACCAGATCTACAGAACCAAACCAGATTTACTGAACCAAACCAGATTTACTGAACCAAACCAGATTTATAGATCCAAACCAGATTTATAGATCCAAACCAGATTTACAGAAACAAATGTGGTTTGATTCAGTAGGTCTGATAAATCACAGGATCTGGTTCAGTAAATCGAGTATGAAACTGATTTTCAATTCTGATCTGGGTTGATTTTATATGCAGAAAAAAATTGGACTTGTTTCTGACTTGATTCAATTCAGTTTGACTTTATTTTAAACAACACTCAGTTCAGGATACACGCAGCTTCTACACACATTGCCCACATTTATTATATGACCAACCCCAAAAAACGGATTTGAGATCTTTTGTCTTTGATGTGTGAATATAGCCAAAGTGTGTTTGTGTATGTGAAGTGAAAGAACTAGTGTGTATGTGAGACACGTTTGAGTATATTGATTTTGGAGCTTGGTTCTCTCCAGTGCAGAGTAAAGACAGTATGAATATGTAGTGGTGTTTGCAAAGTGAAGCGTGACTATTACTAGCGTATATATGGGGGGGGGGAGGTGTATCATGCTGGGGGCTCCCCGGCCTGATAGAATGAGGGAGGATTGTGATTTTACACACCTGGCACCTTATCAGGCTAATCAATGCTCAGAGATGGATAAAGGCTGACTGTGGACGGTGGTGCGAGAGAGAGAAAGAGAGCCAGCGTTTAGATACCGCCATTGAATATTCCAATAAGAGAGCTCTACAATGGATTTTATACTAGTAAGAAGGTTTAATCAAGCCTCCGAGCGGGATAAAGGCCGACAACGGACGGTGGTGCAAGAGAGAGAGAGCGTTTACGGGCAGCTGCCCGGTATGTGTTTGTGTGTGTGTCTTTGTATTTTATTACATTTTGTTTATATTGTTGAGCCGGTTCTCGCCTCCTCCTTGCCATTAAAACCTTTACACTGTGGCTGAAAACCCGGGAAGGAGGAGGGATACGCTGTAGTGGAGTTCTCGCTGCTACCATCCACCCCAACGGAGCAGCCGTGGCCATCTTTGGGGTGACGGAGAAGCCGACCGCGAGGGGAGAAAGGGCTCCTAACCGACCACCTGGAGTGGTCAGGGCTGCTGCCAGGGGCGGAGGAGACCCCTACCAGACGCTGAAACAGGGAGGGGCTCACTGCCGACCGCCTGGAGCGGGAGAACCGCTACCAGGGGCAGGGGAGACCCCTTCTGTTCCCCGAGAAGGGGTTGGAGGACTGCCTCCGATCTGCCCGGGGAGGTGAGGCTGTCGTCCATTAGAGGGTGGACCAGTGGCCTTGGACCAGACTATGGTGTATCAGAGAACCGGCGTGTAAGTGTTTTTTCTCTCTCTCTCCCACTGCCGCTCTGCGTTGGCCTTTTCCCTCTTTTATAAATGTGTGTTTGGGGGGGCGGGGGTGTGTGGGGGGGTGTTACTGCATTGTTTCAGGGAGTACCCCCTATTTTTCATTATTGTTTCCCACCCCCGTCCACTCCCAGATTCAGGAAGACAGGGTTGACCTGCCGGCAGACAGGGCAAAAGACACGTCCTCCCCCAGGGAAAGGGGGAGGGGGGGGTGTATATCATGCTGGGGGCTCCACGGGAGGATCTTGATTTTACACACCCGGCACTTTATCAGGCTAATCAATCCTCAGAGAGGGATAAAGGCCGACTGTGGATGGTGGTGCGAGAGAGAGAAAGAGAGAGCCTTTACGGGCAGCTGTCCCGTGTGTGTTTGTCTTTTTATTTAATTAAATGCTGTTTATATTATTAAGCCGGTTCCCGCCTCCTCCTTTCCTCGCCTCATCCTTATAGATAGGTAATGCTAGGAACATTAAAAGATAATTTGGCCTTCCATACATTACTGATATCAACAATTGAATTACAACTATTAAAAATGTCATTTTGACCAGCCTAATAACTATCAAAATACTACAACTGAAAATTCAGCTCCACTACAAGCAGCTGCATGTCATTATCGTCTCTGTAATTAAGGTGTGTGTTTGTAAACACACAGAGACATTAGCGAGACATCTGTGATCATGTCTTTACGCTGTGATCATCTAGCGTTCTACCTAATGAGTGCTGATGAAGATCCCACACAGGTCGCTACAAAGCCAAAACGACACCAACACAGAAACTGAGAGAAATGTGCATAATAAAATCGACCCTTTACACTTTCTCTGAATCTGAGCATAGATGTGCTAAACAATGCAAACAGTATTACAAAAATGTAATAAAAATACAATTGATGATACAAACCTAATCTAAATGTAAATACAACACTTATTAGATTTATGAAAAAAAATCCTGTTAAAATATTTTTAGCAAAAGCTAAAAAATACAGCTGATCCTTCTGATATTGTATCTCAATGAACATTTAGCATGATTCGTATACACATACATTTGATCGCGTTGAAGGCGAGTTGGTACACTAATCGCCGAAACGATCCATCCCTGGTGGCAGGCATGCTGAAGATCGTGGCAGTGTGCAGGTAAACCCGATCCGGGTCATGTGATGACCCTTTATGCGTATAAATATCACTCACTTCATAGACTTCAATGTATTCTGCAGCACTGACGCGAGTCATGTGATGAGCCTTTACTCGTATAAATATCACTCACTTCATAGACTTCAATGTATTCTGCAGCTCTGACGCGAGTCATGTGATGACCCTTTACACGTATAAATATCACTCGCTTCATAGACTTCAATGTATTCTGCAGCTCTGACGCGAGTCATGTGATGACCCTTTACACGTATAAATATCACTCACTTCATAGACTTCAATGTGTTCTGCAGTGCTGACACGAGTCATGTGATGACCCTTTACACGTATAAATATCACTCACTTCATAGACTTCAATGTGTTCTGCAGCGCTGACGCGAGTCATGTGATGACCCTTTACACGTATAAATATCACTCACTTCATAGACTTCAATGTGTTCTGCAGCGCTGACGCGAGTCATGTGATGACCCTTTACACGTATAAATATCACTCACTTCATAGACTTCAATGTGTTCTGCAGCACTGACGCAAGTCATGTGATGACCATTTACACGTATAAATATCACTCACTTCATAGACTTCAGTGTATTCTGCAGCACTGACACAAGTCATGTGATGACCCTTTACTGATGATAAATATCACTCACTTCATAGACTTCAGTGTATTCTGCAGCGCTGACGCGAGTCATGTGATGACCCTTTACACGTATAAATATCACTCACTTCATAGACTTCAATGTGTTCTGCAGCACTGACGCAAGTCATGTGATGACCATTTACACGTATAAATATCACTCACTTCATAGACTTCAGTGTATTCTGCAGCACTGACACAAGTCATGTGATGACCCTTTACTCGTATAAATATCACTCACTTCATAGACTTCAGTGTATTCTGCAGCGCTGACGCGAGTCATGTGATGACCCTTTACACGTATAAATATCACTCACTTCATAGACTTCAATGTGTTCTGCAGCACTGACGCGAGTCATGTGATGACCCTTTACTCGTATAAACATCACTCGCTTCATATACTTCAGTGTGTTCTGCAGCGCTGACGCGAGTCATGTGATGACCCTTTACTCGTATAAATATCACTCGCTTCATATACTTCAGTGTGTTCTGCAGCGCTGACGCGAGTCATGTGATGACCCTTTACTCGTATAAATATCACTCGCTTCATATACTTCAGTGTGTTCTGCAGCGCTGACGCGAGTCATGTGATGACCCTTTACTCGTATAAATATCACTCGCTTCATAGACTTCAGTGTATTCTGCAGCGCTGACGCGAGTCATGTGATGACCCTTTACTCGTATAAATATCACTCGCTTCATAGACTTCAGTGTATTCTGCAGCGCTGACGCGAGTCATGTGATGACCCTTTACTCGTATAAATATCACTCGCTTCATAGACTTCAATGTATTCTGCAGCACTGACGCCGAGTCATGTGATGACCCTTTACTCAGTATAAATATCACTCGCTTCATATACTTCAATGTATTCTGCAGAGCTGACGCTGAGTCATGTGATGACCCTTTACTCGTATAAACATCACTCGCTTCATAGACTTCAATGTGTTCTGCAGCACTGACGCTGAGTCATGTGATGACCCTTTACTCAGTATAAATATCACTCGCTTCATAGACTTCAATGTGTTCTGCAGCACTGACGCGAGTCATGTGATGACCCTTTACTCGTATAAATATCACTCGCTTCATAGACTTCAATGTGTTCTGCAGCACTGACGCGAGTCATGTGATGACCCTTTACTCGTGATAAATATCACTCGCTTCATAGACTTCAATGTGTTCTGCAGCACTGACGCGAGTCATGTGATGACCCTTTACTCGTATAAATATCACTCGCTTCATAGACTTCAATGTGTTCTGCAGCACTGACGCAAGTCATGTGATGACCCTTTACTCGTATAAATATCACTCGCTTCATAGACTTCAATGTGTTCTGCAGCACTGACGCGAGTCATGTGATGACCCTTTACTCGTATAAATATCACTCGCTTCATAGACTTCAATGTGTTCTGCAGCGCTGACGCGAGTCATGTGATGACCCTTTATGCGTATAAATATCACTCGCTTCATAGACTTCAATGTATTCTGCAGCGCTGACGCGAGTCATGTGATGACCCTTTACGCGAATAAATATCAGACCGTTGTGCTCTATCGTGCATATTACATGATTATTCTCCTATTTTGGCTCTTCGGTGTGTATTCTCAATGAAATATCCGTTAAAATTTCTTAATGTCATTTTTCAAGTGTAAATGTACGTCCAGACCGCTGCTGATGTGGACGGAGCGGCTGTGTGGTGTGTTACATTTCTCAACACTGGTCGGCATGGACCAATCACAGGCATTTGTGATGACTGGCTAAGGATTATTATGTCATTATTTCTTAGAGTTCGAGGGGGCGAAGTGCCAGTTGTATGTCGGGTAACAGTTCTTTGAATTAATGGATTTAAAAGGTTGTACATTTTTAGCATTTAAATGTCTCCAATAAGACAAAATATCCTCATAATATTTGAATGCGGCTTAATGGAGGATTGTGTTTTCTGTGCCGTCCAGCGACCTCTAGAGGACGAGTGCTGTAACTTGACTAAATGCTTGGAGAGCGCACATTTACTGCATAATATGTATTTCATGCTTGCTTTGGTAAAAGAAAAATCATTCTCGCTGTGAGGTTGTCGTGGTCCTTTTCTGCATATCGTGGCCCTCTTCAGCCAGTCGCAGCCCGTTCGGCATAATGTGATAGCCCGTTTCAGCTTATCGCCACACTTTCGACATCGTTCGGCCCCTGTTTCACGGCTGGCCCACAGGGGAAAGTCCTAGTTATCCCTTTGGCCAGTCCACCCCTGAGCACAAATGAAAACTGCAAGACAAATTAAATGTTGTTACATAAAAAGTTTATTGTAAAGTGTTGAAGGGACACCATATATTTAGCTAATTTACACCCTTGATGATTCAGTACAAAACAGTACATGAAGTTGGGGCGGCTATGGCTCTGGCGGTAGAGCGGGTCGGCCACTAATGGCAGGTTTAGCGGTTTGATTCCCGGCCCACATGTCTCCACATGCCAAAGTGTCCTTGGGCAAGACATTGAACCCCAAGTTGCTCCCAATGGAGGCTAGCGCCTAGCATGACAGCTCTGCCATCATTGGCATGTGAATGGGTGAATGAGAGATGATGAAGACAACAGAACGAGATCTGATGTAGTTTGAGCTGTTCTTTAAGACATCAATTGCACACAAAGTGAATATGTTGTTTAACATGAAACCTTAAAACTATAATCAGACACACAGACTGTAGTCACGGTGCTTTGCCGATGGTGAGTATGCTCATGAGGAAGACCATGATGAAAAATATCCACATGAAAAATCTGTCCATCACCTTGGCGACCTTCTTCCACTCCGCCACTTTCAGGCAGGTCGCTCTTTGCTCCCGAAAGCAGTTTGCGATATATTCAACGTTCCCGACAAGCTTCGGGTCGCACCGGAGAGTTCTAATACTGTATCCACAGTAAAGACATTTGTCAAATGTCATGTTGAAAGCAGCGGATTTGTCCTCATCAGGGCAACAGGGTGGCGGCGCCTTCTTCGGACAGCCGTTCCAATCATATCCCTCCAACTTTTGGGACATTTGAGAGACTGGAGCTGAATGAAGGTTCTGCTTCCCAGAGACGGAAGTCGGTTTCTGTTTTGGACTGTGGAAGGGCTCGGACTCGCCCGTCTGTCCAAGCGGTGAGGCGCAGCTCTCCCCGACCTCATTGACGAAGAAGATCTTGGACATGTAGTCGATGATCAGGACTTTGGCCCAGTGGGGGACCGGTTTGGCCTCGGCTCCACAGAAATGAATGTTCATGATGAAGATGGTCAGGGCAGTCGATGCTGTGATCATGGTCATCGTCGCTATGTAGTACTTACCTGATGAAGAGAGACAGAGAGTTCTGTAGTCGCTATAGAAAGAATGGGGCTAGTTGTCACAGGGGGTTTATCTCATTAAAGGAATGCAAGTTAATTTACAATAGTTAAACTTTAGATATGAAATACTTACAATAGAAATGATTAGTAATTTTCCAGGTCGTTACCCCTTTATTCCCCAAACTTTGCATATTGTTCCCTTATACCTACATTTAAGTCATTTATAGGTACTCTATTGTTACAAAAATGTACGCAGTAAACTCGTGTACTTGCGCTGTAAATTGCAGGCTGTAAAGTTTATGAATAAAATTGCTTGACTTTCTTCAAATATGGAATCTAAAAACAAAAAAAGTAACCATTTCCTTTACATTTTATTGGTTTTAATTCACTTTAATGCACTTTTTGTGTTCCAGGTTAAAAATGACGGCCATTGGAAATGAATGAGTTAGAAAACAAAATACAGAAATATGAAGTGATCAGGAACATCACAATCTTTTATATGAGCATGTATGTGGACTCACACACACTCACACACACACACACACACACACACACACTCACACACACTCACACACACTCACACACACACACACACACACACTCACACTCACACTCACAGACACACACACACACACACACACACACACACACACACACACACTCACAAACACACACACACACACACACACACACACACTCACACACACACTCACACACTCACACACTCATACAGACACACACACACACACTCACACACAGACTCACACACACACACACACACACACACACACACACACACAACACTCTCACACACACACTACACTCACACACACACACACACACACACAAACACACACTCACACACACTACACAAACTCTCACACACACACACACACACTACACATGCACACACACACTCTACACAAACACACACACTCACACACACACAAGCACACACACACTACACACTTACTCATACACTACACACACACACACACACACACACAGAGACACACACACACAGACTCACACACACGCTCACACTCAAACATGCTCACACACACACACACACACACACACACACACACACACAGACTCACACACACACACACACACACACACAACACTCTCACACACACACTACACTCACACACACACACACACACACACACAAACACACACTACACAAACTCTCACACACACACACACACACACTACACATGCACACACACACTCTACACAAACACACACACTCACACACACACAAGCACACACACACTACACACTTACTCATACACTACACACACACACACACACACGCTCACACTCAAACATGCTCACACACACACACACACACACACACACACACACACACACACACACACACACACACACACACACACACAGACTCACACACACACACAGACTCACACACACGCTCACACTCAAACATGCTCACACACACACACACACACACAGACTCACACACACACACACACAGACTCACACACACGCTCACACTCAAACATGCTCACACACACACACACACACACACAGACTCACACACACACACACACACTCACACACACACACACTCACACACACATAGACTCACACACACATAGACTCACACACACATAGACTCACACACACACATAGACTCACACACACTCTTTGTGGAATATATCAAGATCTACTTCTCATATTATGTTTTTTTTAATTTATTATTTATTTTTGTATTTTATTTTTGTATTCTTTTTCTGGCAAAAAACCAAAAACAACTTTTCTAACTATTATTTCATGTGTCTTTTTTTTTATTATTTCATATAGCTTTATGGTAGCCAAGAGCTGTTTAAGACAAAAAAACCTCTGGAGTGAAAGACGTGACGTTACCGATCAGTGGAACGCTCTCAGAGGGTGGCATACTCTCCGCTACCATCAGCTGAAACACGGTCAGCGCCAGGAGAACCGTCACGCCCAGCGACACCTTCTCGCCCGAGTCAGCGGGCAGGTAGAAGCCCAGCGGCGCGAGGAATGAAATGAGGAAACACGGCAGCAGCAAGTTAAAGATGTAGAATGAGCTCCGTCTCTGCAGCAGGACCGTGTAGGTGATGTCGGGATACGGATCCGAGCAGCAGCCGTACATGATCACATTTTTAGTGGCCGGCATTCCGTGACATTCCCACTCCACGTTCTCCACAAAGTCTGATAGATCACCGCTGTCCATCCCCAGGATGATGTCCACCTGAAGGAAACAAAGGGGAGGGGTTATGGAAAGAGAATATGTGGTAGAACGGCAATTAGCATGAAATGGGTGGTACCTTAAAGTGGGTGGGGCTTAGTAGTCTCAGATTTGTGTGTGTGTACCTGGTTACCGTTGTAGGTCCATGAGCCGAAGGTGAGGTTACACTGCTGACTGTCGAATGGAAAGTAAGAGACATCCACCACACATGAGCTCTTAGTGATCGCCGGAGCGTCCCATGTGATCTCACCGTTATACCGCAACACAACGTTAGTGTCCACTGGCCCGGAGAAATCATCGTCCGCTCTGTACACACACACACATGCATTCACACTGTTCAAAAAGTGTCATTTGTGTCTATGAATCTATTTATCTATTTGTCTATGTGTCTATTAATATTTAAAGCTGAAGTGTGTCATTTGTGCACCCCCTAAAGGAATTTCAAACAACATGACCTTCCCTTGCGGCACGACTGGAAGTGCACTGCAGCATGGGAGACCTGGGTTCTGTTCCCACATTGAAATTAGGAAGTAATCGTGTTCACATGATCAGTGATCAACATATTTGACTTGGCACAGGTTTTAGCCATCGTGCTGCAGACCGATTTTACCGAAAGGAAATTCAACCACTTGTTTCCGATTTCACTGTGAGAACAGTCTGTTTCAAAAAGCTTTCTGAATACGAAAGCCCTAACCTAACCCTACACAAACAGAAAGCCCCGCCCCCAAACTCACACATTGGTCAAACAAACAGAAAGTCCGACCCCCAACTCATGCTATTGTGTCGGGCAGCGTAAAACAAAGAGGAATTTGTATAGTGCCACAGAGACATTGTTTCCATTTTTAAAGAAAATGTACTGAATAATGGCTTTCTTAAAGTATAGATGTCTCTGCATATTGAGACACGCAAAAGATATGGAAAAGATGTGCAAAAGATGTGCAAAATATATGCAAAAGATGCGCAAAAGATGTGCAAAAGATGCGCAAAAGATATGGAAAAGATATGCAAAAGATGTGCAAAAGATGTGCAAAATATATGCAAAGGATCTGAAATAGATGTGCAAAAGATGCGCAAAAGATATGGAAAAGATATGCAAAAGATGCACAAAAGATGTGCAAAAGATGTGCAAAAGATGTGCAAAAGATATGGAAAATATATGCAAAAGATGTGCAAAAGATGCGCAAAAGATATGCAAAGGATCTGCAATAGATGTGCAAAAAATGCAAAAGATGCACAAAAGATATGCAAAAGATATGCAAAAGATACACTAATGATGTGCAAAAGATACGCAAAAGATGCACAAAAGATATGCAAAAGATGTGCAAAAGATACGCAAAAAATGCACAAAAGATGCACAAAAGATATGCAAAAGATGCACAAAAGATATGCAAAAGATGCGCAAAAGATATGCAAAAGACGCGCAAAAGATGCGCAAAAGTTGAGCAAAAGATGTTCAAAAGATATGCAAAAGATGTGCAAAAGATATGGAAAATATATGCAAAAGATGTGCAAAATATATGCAAAAGATATGGAAAATATATGCAAAATATGTGCAAAATATATGCAAAAGATGTGCAAAAGATGCACAAAAGATGCACAAAAGATGAGCAAAAGATGAGCAAAAGATGTGCAAAAGATGCGCAAAAGATGCACAAAAGATATGCAAAAGATATGCAAAAGATGCACAAAAGATATGCAAAAGATGCACAAAAGATATGCAAAAGATGTGCAAAAGATACGCAAAAGATGCACAAAAGATATGCAAAAGATGCACAAAAGATATGCAAAAGATATGCAAAAGATGTGCAAAAGATGTGCAAAAGATGAGCAAAAGATGTGCAAAAGATGTGCAAAAGATATGCAAAAGATCTGCAATAGATGTGCAAAAAAATGCAAAAGATGCACAAAAGATGTGCAAAAGATATGGAAAATATATGCAAAAGATGTGCAAAATATATGCAAAAGATGTGCAAAATATATGCAAAAGATGTGCAAAAGATATGGAAAATATATGCAAAATATATGCAAAAGATGCGCAAAAGATGCGCAAAAGATGCACATAGGATCTGCAATAGATGTGCAAAAAATGCAAAAGATGCACAAAAGATATGCAAAAGATGCGCAAAAGATGTGCAAAATATGTGCAAAAGATGTGCAAAAGATGTGCAAAAGATACACTAATGATGTGCAAAAGATACGCAAAAGATGCACAAAAGATATGCAAAAGATGTGCAAAAGATATGCAAAAGATGTGCAAAAGATATGCAAAAGATGCACAAAAGATGTGCAAAAGATATGGAAAATATATGCAAAAGATGTGCAAAATATATGCAAAAGATGTGCAAAGATATGGAAAATATATGCAAAAGATGTGCAAAAGATGTGCAAAAGATGCGCAAAAGATATGCAAAGGATCTGCAATAGATGTGCAAAAAATGCAAAAGATGCACAAAAGATGCAAAAGATGCACAAAAGATGTGCAAAAGATGTGCAAAAGATATGCAAAAGATACACTAATGATATGCAAAAGATGTGCAAAAGATATGGAAAATATGTGCAAAATATATGCAAAAGATGCGCAAAAGATGCGCAAAAGATGAGCAAAAGATGTGCAAAAGATGTGCAAAAGATGTGAAAAAATATGCAAAAGATGTGCAAAATATATGGAATATATATGCAAAAGATGTGCAAAAGATGCGCAAAAGATATGCAAAGGATCTGAAATAGATGTGCAAAAAATGCAAAAGATGCACAAAAGATGCAAAAGATGCACAAAAGATATGCAAAAGATGTGCAAAAGATGTGCAAAAGATGTGCAAAAGATGTGCAAAAGATGTGCAAAAGATATGGAAAATATGTGCAAAATATATGCAAAAGATGCGCAAAAGATGCACAAAAGATGCGCAAAAGATGAGCAAAAGATGTGCAAAAGATGTGCAAAAGATGTGCAAAATATATGGAATATATATGCAAAAGATGTGCAAAATATATGGAAAAGATATGCAAAAGATGTGCAAAAGATGCGCAAAAGATATGCAAAGGATCTGAAATAGATGTGCAAAAAAATGCAAAAGATGCGCAAAAGATGCGCAAAAGATGCACATAGGATCTGCAATAGATGTGCAAAAAATGCAAAAGATGCACAAAAGATGCGCAAAAGATGCACAAAAGATATGCAAAAGATGTGCAAAAGATATGCAAAAGATATGCAAAAGATGTGCAAAAGATGTGCAAAATATACACTAATGATGTGCAAAAGATACGCAAAAGATGCACAAAAGATATGCAAAAGATATGGAAAATATGTGCAAAATATATGCAAAAGATGCGCAAAAGATGCGCAAAAGATGCGCAAAAGATGTGCAAAAGATGTGCAAAAGATGTGCAAAAGATATGGAAAATATATGCAAAAGATGTGAAAAAATATGCAAAAGATGTGCAAAATATATGGAATATATATGCAAAAGATGTGCAAAATATATGGAAAAGATATGCAAAAGATGTGCAAAGGATCTGAAATAGATGTGCAAAAAAATGCAAAAGATGCACAAAAGATGTGCAAAAGATATATGCAAAAGATGTGCAAAAGATATGCATGCAAAAGATGAATAGCAAAGGATCTGCAATAGATGTGCAAAAAATGCAAAAGATGCACAAAAGATATGCAAAAGATGTGCAAAAGATATGCAAAAGATATGGAAAATATATGCAAAAGATGTGCAAAATATATGCAAAAGATGTGCAAAAGATATGGAAAATATAAGCAAAAGATGTGCAAAAGATGCGCAAAAGATATGCAAAGGATCTGCAATAGATGTGCAAAAAATGCAAAAGATGCACAAAAGATATGCAAAAGATGTGCAAAAGATATGCAAAAGATACACTAATGATGTGCAAAAGATGAGCAAAAGATGCGCAAAAGATACGCAAAAAATGCACAAAAGATATGCAAAAGATGCACAAAAGATATGCAAAAGATGCGCAAAAGATGCGCAAAAGATATGCAAAAGATGCGCAAAAGATGCGCAAAAGATGTGCAAAAGATGTGCAAAAGATGTGCAAAAGATGTGCAAAAGATATGCAAAATGATCTGCAATAGATGTGCAAAAAAATGCAAAAGATGCACAAAAGATGTGCAAAAGATATGGAAAATATATGCAAAAGATGTGCAAAATATATGCAAAAGATATGCAAAAGATATGCAAAAGATGCGCAAAAGATGCGCAAAAGATGCGCAAAAGATGCACATAGGATCTGCAATAGATGTGCAAAAAATGCAAAAGATGCACAAAAGATATGCAAAAGATGCGCAAAAGATATGCAAAAGATGTGCAAAAGATACACTAATGATGTGCAAAAGATATGCAAAAGATGCACAAAAGATATGCAAAAGATGTGCAAAAGATATGGAAAATATATGCAAAAGATGTGCAAAAGATATGCAAAAGATGCACAAAAGATGTGCAAAAGATATGGAAAATATATGCAAAAGATGTGCAAAATATATGCAAAAGATGTGCAAAAGATATGGAAAATATATGCAAAAGATGTGCAAAAGATGCGCAAAAGATATGCAAAGGATCTGCAATAGATGTGCAAAAAATGCAAAAGATGCACAAAAGATGCAAAAGATGCGCAAAAGATGCGCAAAAGATATGCAAAAGATGTGCAAAAGATATGGAAAATATATGCAAAAGATGTGCAAAAGATATGGAAAATATATGCAAAAGATGTGCAAAAGATATGCAAAAGATACGCAAAAGATACGCAAAAGATGTGCAAAAGATGTGCAAAAGATGCGCAAAAGATGCGCAAAAGATGTGCAAAAGATGAGCAAAAGATGTGCAAAAGATGTGCAAAAGATATGCAAAAGATATGCAAAAGATATGCAAAAGATACACTAATGATATGCAAAAGATATGCAAAAGATGTGCAAAAGATATGGAAAATATGTGCAAAATATATGCAAAAAATGCGCAAAAGATGCACAAAAGATGAGCAAAAGATGTGCAAAAGATGTGCAAAAGATGTGAAAAAATATGCAAAAGATGTGCAAAATATATGGAATATATATGCAAAAGATGTGCAAAATATATGGAAAAGATATGCAAAAGATGTGCAAAAGATGCGCAAAAGATATGCAAAGGATCTGAAATAGATGTGCAAAAAAATGCAAAAGATGCACAAAAGATGCGCAAAAGATGCGCAAAAGATATGCAAAAGATGCACATAGGATCTGCAACAGATGTGCAAAAAATGCAAAAGATGCACAAAAGATATGCAAAAGATGCACAAAAGATATGCAAAAGATATGCAAAAGATATGCAAAAGATATGCAAAAGATGTGCAAAAGATACACTAATGATGTGCAAAAGATACGCAAAAGATGCACAAAAGATATGCAAAAGATATGGAAAATATGTGCAAAATATATGCAAAAGATGTGCAAAAGATATGGAAAATATATGCAAAAGATGTGAAAAAATATGCAAAAGATGTGCAAAATATATGGAATATATATGCAAAAGATGTGCAAAATATATGGAAAAGATATGCAAAAGATGTGCAAAGGATCTGAAATAGATGTGCAAAAAAATGCAAAAGATGCACAAAAGATGTGCAAAAGATATGCAAAAGATGTGCAAAAGATGCGCAAAAGATATGCAAAGGATCTGCAATAGATGTGCAAAAAATGCAAAAGATGCACAAAAGATATGCAAAAGATGTGCAAAAGATATGCAAAAGATATGGAAAATATATGCAAAAGATGTGCAAAATATATGCAAAAGATGTGCAAAAGATATGGAAAATATAAGCAAAAGATGTGCAAAAGATGCGCAAAAGATATGCAAAGGATCTGCAATAGATGTGCAAAAAATGCAAAAGATGCACAAAAGATATGCAAAAGATGTGCAAAAGATATGCAAAAGATACACTAATGATGTGCAAAAGATGAGCAAAAGATGCGCAAAAGATACGCAAAAAATGCACAAAAGATATGCAAAAGATGCACAAAAGATATGCAAAAGATATGCAAAAGATGCGCAAAAGATGCGCAAAAGATATGCAAAAGATGCGCAAAAGATGCGCAAAAGATGTGCAAAAGATGAGCAAAAGATGTGCAAAAGATGTGCAAAAGATATGCAAAATATCTGCAATAGATGTGCAAAAAAATGCAAAAGATGCACAAAAGATGTGCAAAAGATATGGAAAATATATGCAAAAGATGCGCAAAAGATGCGCAAAAGATGCGCAAAAGATGCGCAAAAGATGCACATAGGATCTGCAATAGATGTGCAAAAAATGCAAAAGATGCACAAAAGATATGCAAAAGATGCGCAAAAGATATGCAAAAGATGTGCAAAAGATACACTAATGATGTGCAAAAGATATGCAAAAGATGCACAAAAGATATGCAAAAGATGTGCAAAAGATATGGAAAATATATGCAAAAGATGTGCAAAAGATATGCAAAAGATGCACAAAAGATATGCAAAAGATGTGCAAAATATATGCAAAAGATGTGCAAAATATATGCAAAAGATGTGCAAAAGATATGGAAAATATATGCAAAAGATGTGCAAAAGATGCGCAAAAGATATGCAAAGGATCTGCAATAGATGTGCAAAAAATGCAAAAGATGCACAAAAGATGCAAAAGATGCGCAAAAGATGCGCAAAAGATATGGAAAATATATGCAAAAGATATGCAAAAGATATGGAAAATATATGCAAAAGATGTGCAAAAGATATGCAAAAGATACGCAAAAGATACGCAAAAGATGTGCAAAAGATGTGCAAAAGATGCACAAAAGATGCGCAAAAGATGTGCAAAAGATGAGCAAAAGATGTGCAAAAGATATGCAAAAGATGTGCAAAAGATATGGAAAATATATGCAAAAGATGTGCAAAAGATATGCAAAAGATGTGCAAAAGATATGCAAAAGATGTGCAAAAGATATGGAAAAGATATGCAAAAGATGTGCAAAAGATGTGCAAAAGATACGCAAAAAATGCGCAAAAAATGCGCAAAAAATGCACAAAAGATATGCAAAAGATGCACAAAAGATATGCAAAAGATGCGCAAAAGATGAGCAAAAGATGTGCAAAAGATGTGCAAAATATATGCAAAAGATATGCAAAAGATGTGCAAAAGATATGCAAAGGATCTGCAATAGATGTGCAAAAAAATGCAAAAGATGCACAAAAGATGTGCAAAAGATATGGAAAATATATGCAAAAGATGTGCAAAAGATGCGCAAAAGATATGCAAAGGATCTGCAATAGATGTGCAAAAAAATGCAAAAGATGCACAAAAGATGTGCAAAAGATATGGAAAATATATGCAAAAGATGTGCAAAATATATGCAAAAGATGCGCAAAATATATGCAAAAGATGCGCAAAAGATGCGCAAAAGATATGCAAAGGATCTGCAATAGATGTGCAAAAAAATGCAAAAGATGCACAAAAGATGTGCAAAAGATATGGAAAATATATGCAAAAGATGTGCAAAATATATGCAAAAGATGCGCAAAAGATGCGCAAAAGATCTGCAATAGATGTGCAAAAAATGCAAAAGATGCGCAAAAGATGCGCAAAAGATGTGCAAAAGATGTGCAAAAGATACACTAATGATGTGCAAAAGATACACTAATGATGTGCAAAAGATACGCAAAAGATGCACAAAAGATATGCAAAAGATGTGCAAAAGATATGGAAAATATATGCAAAAGATGCACAAAAGATATGCAAAAGATGTGCAAAAGATATGGAAAATATATGCAAAAGATGTGCAAAAGATACGAAAAAAATGCACAAAAGATATGCAAAAGATACGCAAAAAATGCACAAAAGATGCACAAAAGATATGCAAAAGATACGCAAAAAATACGAAAGAATGCACAAAAGATATGCAAAAGATGTGCAAAAGATACACAAAAAATGCACAAAAGATATGCAAAAGGTGTGCGAAAGATGTGCAACAGATGTGCAGAAGATGTGCAGAAGACGCGCAGAAGATGCGCAAAAGATGCGCAAAAGATGCGCAAAAGATGCGCAAAAGATGCGCAAAAGATGCGCAAAAGATATGCAAAAGAAATGCAAAAGATGCGCAAAAGATACGCAAAAGATGTGCAAAAGATGTGCAGAAGATGCGCAGAAGATGTGCAAAAGATGTGCAAAAGATGCGCAAAAGATGCGCGAAAGATGTGCGAAAGATGAGCAGAAGATGCACAGAAGATGCACAGAAGATGCGCAAAAGAAATGCGAAAGATGTGCGAAAGATGTGTAGAAGATGTGCAGAAGATGTGCAAAAGATGTGCAAAAGATGCGCAAAAGATGTGCAGAAGATATGCAAAAGATGTGCAAAAGATGTGCAAAAGATGCGCAAAAGATGCGCAAAAGATGCGCATAAGATGTGCAAAAGAAATGCAAAAGATGTGCGAAAGATGTGCAGAAGATCTGCAGAAGATATGCAAAAGATGTGCAAAAGATGTGCGAAAGCAATGCAAAAGTTGCGCAAAAGATGCATAACTTCTTACTGCAACTCTCATATTTGTAAAGATGAGAGACACATTTTGAACAACTGGACTAGTTTCTGTGTTACTATAAAAATGTAGACAGGCATGCATGTGGCATGAGTGTATAAACGTACGGGCATACTTGTTATACAGCACCAGGTCTGGTCTCCACACAAGGCTGCTGGGAATCCGGATCACCTCCAGACCATCATAATCCTCTTTATTCCATTTCAGATAGGCATCATGCCACGTCTGTCTGATCCACAGATATGCGATTAACACCTGATTTCTCTCATCCTACACACATAATGTTAGTACAGTTACCTAATTTGGTGTTACTGAAGGTCTGTTGAGTCGAGACACTCAGATTGATGTTAATATTACATGCTGACAAGAGAGAGACTTATGGGATGGATGGAGGACATGTGTGCTGTAATGGCAGTTCACCTGCCACTCACTCAGTGTAAAACACACACACACACACACAAACACACACACACACACACACACACACACACACACACACACACACACACACACACACACACTCACCATGTCTTTGATTTGAGACAGTGTGATCTGCAGCGTGACGTTTAGTGTTTCGTCAGTGTCGTCCACCGGCCGCAGAGCAGTGGAATAATTCTCCATTAGGTCATTCAGGAGTTTCTGTGCAAATTCACCCTGAGCACACTGAACCACTGCAGACAAAAATATACACAGAAGCACACAAACATAGAGGCTACACACATGGAAATAGCATGTTCATGTATACGTTTTATCTAAACTTCAGCCATTATAATTTTACAATATCACCAAACTGCTGCAATTCACAATTTACACCTTGCATACTCAATTCTGATTGGACAATGGCGCCATCTAGTGGTCTGACATTTCTGAGTAACAACCGCACATCCGGGGATAAAGTGATATTCCAAACTAGACCGGTCATCCGGGTATTGCGATTCAGCTTTCCTACTTCTCATATCACTCTGTGATCTCTGCAAGTAAGCTAGTAAAATTATCTCAACTCAGATCAATGTTTTATGTGCATTTATTCATTTATTTGGCAATTTGTCTTGTAGTAAGTGGGATAATGAGTAGGCAGATGGCCATTTTGCTACATTATCACACGGGAAGTCGGCATGTTGTTTCCGATGGTTCCGATACCCTCGGATTGGCCACATTATGCCGACTTACCAACAAGGGCCAACCAGACATTTTTGCATCGACTCAAGTGGATTTACCTTCGCCTGTTGTGTGACCGGAAGTGTGTTGCGTCATAAGCGTGGGAGACCCGGGTTAAGATCACTTGTTGAAACCGTGATGTAATCACGTTTGGATAATCAGTGACGAGCATGAATCAAAAGATTCAAAAGGGTTCGGTTTATAAAACATGCATTCCGCTTCACCGTACTTTAGTCTGTGTGGCTGAAAAAACATCTCGCTTCACAGCTCGCTTTTGGCGCCCCTCTGTGGACATTTCACCCAGAAAATGGAGATTACGGATGGCCATACGCTCAACAACACTTACGGCTTTGGTCACTGGGGGCGGTGTTTCACATTTCGGTAAGCACAGACCGATTTCAGCTGAAGAAAAGTCAACCTACTTTTTCCAATTTCATTTTTGCAAAAAACAGAACTCTGACGCAAACAGCAGGTGAAATTCTGCTGTTAATTCATTCTCTCAAAATAGGAAAATATGTGTAAAGGGATATAGATGGGCGAGAACCCGCTTGGCAATATAAATAATACTTTAATGAGAAACTTAAACAAAAAGACACAAACACACACATGATGGTCAGCTGCCCGTAAACGATCTCTCTCTCGTCGCACCACCGTCTGCCATCGGCCTTTATCCCTCTCGGAGGCTTGATTAGCCTGATAAGGGACTGGTGTGTATAATCACAACCCGGCCCCGCCCTCCACCCTGCCACATTCCTCCCTCGTTCTCTCAGGCCGGAAGCCCCCGGCATGACGTACACCCCCCCTTTCCCCGGGGAGGGGCGTGCCTTTCGCCCTGTCTGCCGGCAGGTCATCCCCGTCTAAAAAAAATCACTTACTCTCCAGTTCTCTGATATGCCGTAGCTTGGTCCTCGGCCACTCCTCCACCCTCTAACGGATGACAGCCGCGCCCCTGGCAGACGGAACGCCCTGCCACTTCTCGGGAAACAGAAGGGGTCTCTCGCGCCCCTGGCAGCGGTTCTCCCGCTCCAAGCGGTCGGCAGCGAGCCCCTCCACGCTCACGGTCGGCGGTCTCAGACCCCACCGCGTTTCAGCGGCTGGTAGGGGACTCCAGGCAGTCGGTTAGGAGCCCCTTCTCCCCTCGCGGTCAGCGAGGGGCTGCTCCGTTGGGGTGGACGGTAGTAGCGAAAATTCTACTTCGGCGTATCCCTCCTCCTTCCCGGGTCTTCGGCACCAGTGTAAAGGGATTTAGACGGGCAAGTTGGAGGCGAGAACCGGCTTGACAATATAAATAATAGTTTAATGAAAAAGGCACAAACACACACATGATGGTCAGCTGACCGTAAACGATCTCTCTCTGTTGCACCACCGTCCGCAGTCAGCCTTTATCCCTCTCGGAGGCTTAATTAGCATGATAAGGGACCAGGTGTGTATAATGATGACCCTGCCCCGCCCTCCACCCTGCCACAATATGATACATAAATAATGTCTAATATGTCTAAATAACCATACGTGTAACAGACGGGGCTTAAAAGTCATTGATCAGTAAACAATATGCTATCAAATGGAATACTCTGAAAGAAAAACTATTGGCTAAGAATCCTTTCAAAGTTCTTGGCTTAAATTTGTAGCATGATATTTAATAGCATCCTTCTGAATAAAGACCAGCAGATGTTGTGTTTTGTAATGCTGGAGTCTTTGTCTCCATCAGGCTGTTTAAGCATAGAGAACTGGCCTTCTGAAATCCACAAGACCACCTAGTCGATCAGAAAAACCAAAAAGTACCTGCTGCTGTATTAACACATTTGTCCAGCAACTAGACCATTACCAATCCAGCATAAACCAGCCTAGACCATCATGCAATTAATATTCATTTATAAACTAGTCTTTCCAATGTGTCTAGAGCAGGGGTGCCCAAACTTTTTCCTATGAAGGTCCATAAATCAAACTTGATTGAGGGCCGTGGGCCAAAAGTAAATTTTGCATCATAAATCAAACTGTATTACATTAAAGTTGCTATGGGTTTATTTATTTCATAATATTTAAAATAAATATAAAAAAACTTTAATCTGATTAACTAATGCAGTTTTATTTGTAAAGGTTTGCATTTTAATGAACTTATTACAATAAAACCAACAATCCCCAAGTGTTCAATGTACAATACAGTTCAATGCCAAATACACAAGCAATAATAAAACCATGTGGTTGCAATGTCAGTGACCTAATGAGAGATATGAAGCTGGTCCTTATTTTTCAAGATTGGGCTGTAGCTGACTTACAGACAAAAACAAGATATTGTTGATGTCTTGAGCCATGTCCTCTATGCGTCGGGTAACAGTATTTCTTGACAGGCTAATTTGTGAGAACATTCGTACCTGAGAAGGACAAACTGCTTCTGCAGCCACTGCAAGACATTCCTTGACGAACTCTCCAGTAGCAAAGGCTCTTCCACTTTTTGCAATTAGAGCGGAAATCTGATAACTGGCCCGTGTGCTGACGACGGATATTGTACTCTTTTAAAACAGCAACAGACTGTTTGCAAACTAGACATACTGCCTTTGATTTGACTTCCGTGAATAAAAACCCATCTTGCCAAACTTTTTTAAAATGTCTCTTGTCTGTGTGCCACTGCCTTGATTTCTCCATTATTGCGTTTAATTTGTTGACGTTAATTGACGTCAAGTGTCGCAAAGCACGCGGTGCTGCACCTTGAATTGCGCATTTACAGGAAAAAATCTAATTCATTTACATTTAATTTAAACATTTAATTTCAGTTTACTCTGTTGTAGTTCAACAATAAAACAAACAAAAATGTTATGTCAAATTAGAAATGACGATCTGTGTCGAAGGTATCACCCCCTCCCCTCCCATCTCCCCCCTCTCCCCGGACGGTATGGTGGGCCAAATCAAAGGCCCGCGGGCCCTAGTTTGGGCATCTCTGGTCTAGAGCATGCTCGGTACTCTAAAGTCTCACCTTCAACCAGCAACAACGCAGAGAACACCAGTATCTCCATCAGGCACCGTGTCCTCTCCATCGCCCTCAGCAGAAACATTCACCCAGACAGGACAAATATAAAGATCATTCACCCTCACGCAGGAAATTTCTGATAATCCCACACGTAACAGGCCGTGCTGCTCCGTTCTGGCCCGTTACGCACAGGATCTGAAGTGAACCGCGCTGGACACAGGAGCCCCGGGTGTCACATTGCGCTCCGGGTAACCAGATGCACAGTGTGCGGCTATTCAGCTGTCAATCATGCGCGCAGACAGGTAACAGAGATTATGTGGGGATGGATATGGAAATGGGACCTTTATCATTATTATGGCCCGGACGAACATGGAAGTGAAACGCAATCTGCCTCATTTGTCTTGGCCGTGATGTTTAATGATGTATACATCTATCTTCAAGCAGGTGTGAGATGTGGTTAGGCTATATGATCGGGTGATGGAGTTAATCCCCTCTTTCAGCACTCATTCATTCACAATGATCACGGAACGCAGCACAGATACGCATCTAGCCAACTGAAACACGACAAAACGGAACCAGAGGACAGATGAGGTCACCTATACAGACCATTTAAGCCATGGAGTAAACAAATAATCACATAAGATCTTAGGATGTCTTGCTACTTGTCTTGCTAATGAGACTTTTTCAAAAGTATACCTGAAACAAAAGTGCATTACAACTTTAATTTATTGTAATTCCAACTTTATAGATTGTCACAAAAACATCTCACAGTACATATGGATTACAAGACTAATTAAAAAAAATAACCAGATGAGTTTGAAAATTAAGTAATTATAAAGGAAAGAAATTATAAAATTGGGCCTTTCACTAGAGTAAAGAAAGCAGAGCAAATTGAGAGGACAAAAATGTCCGTGTCAAAAACTGCCATAAAAATATTATATATTAATATGAGTTTCCACTTTCACTGACTTAGTACTGATCATAAAAAAACAAATATTAATTAATTTTCAGTATTTTAAATGCCAGTATAAAGCCTGTGAGAAATATAAATTGTACACGCTGTCTTTAGTTTGACATCTAACTCTGTATGTATGTGTGCGAATCACAGAATCACACCACACGCACGAAGAGTCCTTGACCTTCATAGATGCTGTTAGTTTCTCTTGTCTTATCCTCTTTTGGAATGTTTTGTGCTCCAATGAGCACATACTCCTTTCCTTGAGCTAAATATCTCAGTCGGACATAACACATATCTAGGACTGCTTGACCTCATATGATTACCGTTCCCGTGCTATTCTGGTCAACATTTCTTGTCCTTGGCTGTCTCGCAAGTCTTGCTGTCACTATACTATTGGCTGTTGGTTGTTCTTTGTTCTATGAAAGGTATAAATATTATGCTTGCTGTAATAAACTTTGAGTAGATTGAATAGAAGCAACTGTGTGTTGTCGTTCTTTCTCCTCCCTTCATGAAGTTTTCAGATGTGCGGACTCCAGACCACACTTACCTGGGTATGCACTGAAAGGGACCGAGGAATTCTTGATGGTAGAACTGTTGGTTGCTAAGCTACAACGAGATCCAAGTTTTATTCCTAACAATTTGGGGGCTCGTCCGGGATACCTCACAAACAGGTAAGGTCAATTTTTTGACAAACTTATGTTGACCTGTTTGTTGGGGTATCTCTGAGCCATATAGTGTGCATTTGGTGGACTCCCTAAAAAAAAGGGAACGTTATTGCTCTGCTAGGCTGCAGAAAGGGAGCTGATCACTCCATTTTGACCAAGTGGAGTGGTGGTGGCGTAGTGGGCTAAAGCACTGAGCTGGTAAGCAGAAGGTTGTCGGTTCAATCCCCACAGCCACCACCATTGTGTCCTTGAGCAAGGCACTTAACTCCAGGTTGCTCCAGGGGGATTGTCACTGTAATAAGAGCACTGTAAGTTGCTTTGGATAAAAGCATCTGCCAAATGCATAAATGTAAATAAATATAAATGTAAGTGCACATCGAAAAATTTAAAAATAAATCAATAACTTTATTCACACACACACACACACACACACACACACACACACACACACACACACTCTTTTATCTGCATCATTTATTCAGTTGTCCTGCAGTGCTCTATAATACAGCAAACAGAGAATAGGGGAAAAGCTTATATTTGCTCCATAGGCTAAACATGAGGAAAATGGCACCATCTGGAGGAAAATATAAAAACATTTAATTTTGAAGCCAGAGCTCCGGAATGAAAGCATAACATCACAGAATTCATGATGTGATGCTTTAATGGCACTGGGATCAAATATTGCTGTTTTAATGGGTTTCAACATTAAATTGATTGGACATGATTTGGAAAGGGACACGCCTGTCTGTATAAGGTTTTACAGCTGTAAATGCATATAAGAGCAAAAACTAAGCCATGAGGTCAAAACTGCCTGCAGAGATCAGAGACAGGATAGTGTCGAGGATCTGGGGAAGGCTACAAAACATTTTGGTTACATTGAATGTTCCCAAGAGCACAGTGGCCTCCATAATACTCAAATGGAAGAAGTTGGGAACAACCAGGACTCCTCCTAGGGCGGGCCGCCTGGCCAAACTGAGCAATCGGGGGACAAGGGCTTTGGTAAGAGAGGTGACCAAGAACCCGATGGTCACTCTGGTTGAACTCCAGAGATCATGTGTGGAGATGGGAGAAACTTCCAGAAGGACGACCATCACTGCAACACTCCACCGATTTGTTATTTATGGCAGAGTGGCCAGACGGACGCCTCTCCTCAGTGCAAGACACATAATAAAGCACCTAAAGACTCTCAGACTGTGAGAAACAAGATACTCTGGTCTGATGAAACAAATATTGAACTCTTTGGCCTGAATGGCAAGCGTCATGTCTGGAGGAAACCAGGCACCGCTCATCACCTGCACAATACCATCCCAACGGTGAAGCATGGTGGTGGACGCATCATGCTGTTGGGGGTTTTTCAGCGGCAGGGACTGGTCAATGCAGAAAAATACAGAGATTTCCTTAATGAAAACCTGGTCCAGAGCACTCAGGACCTCAGACTGTGCCAAAGGTTCACCTTCCAACAGGACAATAACACATTGAAAAAAAATTAAGGGGTCTGAATACTTTCTAAATGCACTGTATGTATTAAAGATACCAAAATAAACATGTTTATGCATGCAAATATTTAAAAAATGTTCATGCATTAATGTTTCTTAATTGCAATTAACTATCACTACTTTATCATTAAAACGCAGAATGAGACATTTTGTCTGCAAGTGCTTTTCAGGTGGAGTTCAAAGTGCCGCTTGACGCTGGTGTTCAAGCCACAGTCTGCCGGCAGAGAAATATTTTGGAGGATGAGAGTTTACAAGAATTAATGTCCATTGCAATGAATACTCAATCTACGTAGAATAATTCTTTCAATTATTCAACCTCACAATTAGACTTAAGGAAACATTTAATGCTACTTAATTGGTGCTATTTTAGTGCATTTCTATCTTAATACCGTTGAAGGCTTTGTTTGGAAAATGTTAATAAAGCATTATGACAGCATAAAAAGTATATATAGTCTCAAATATCAGCACTTTCAAAATCTGAGATTAATCACGATTAACAACTAAAATTATGCAAATAATCACGACAACGTTTGAATGGACTGAAAGCACTAATATGTGTATACATACGTTAGGGCTGTCAATTTAATGCGTTCATTTAGTGCGATTAATTATATAAAAAATAACCAATTAATTATGCCCCCTGGCGCATATGTAAATTCCGTAATAAAACAGACATTCCTAGCATTCAAGCAATTCAAGCTTGAAGTACGTGTGTTTTTACAAGCCACACCAATAGGTGGCGCCTCAACAAACCTCACAAGCAGGACAGCTACAGAATGAGAACTGCTCACTGAAGAAGTGCAACAGAATACAGGAATCTTGAGACAGGATTTTCAAAGTTTCTTCTAATTTTAACATGACACAGTATCTTAAAAATGCAATGTTTATGGTATTTCATACAGCAAATGTCTAAATGTGTAAATGCTGATGTTAAAATTCACTGGTCAATCGTGCAGTTAATTCAATAACAAATGTTAAATCGATTGAGAGCCTTAAAAATGTATCTTATATATTATTGTTCGTCTTGTGCTAATCGTTCTGTCCCCTACTTTTGAAATGATTGCTACGCCCCTGACTGTGTTTAAGTAATGTAAGGCTGACATCGCGACATCACGTACACGATGTTGTAAAACTCAAAGCACTCTGCGAGACACAAGTCATAAAAACTCTCACACAGAAGAACATTTTCACCTGAGTCAACACATCCTACTGAGTGAGGACAATAAAACAAATCTCACATCTGACCTCCATCTCACCTCAGGCCAATTTAAGCCTATTTTCCTAAAACTCACAATCATCTGCCCCACTCAATGACTCCTCCCCCAAACTCACCAAAGCTCTACATGTAACAAAATGTCATGTCTGATGTACACAAATAATGTGACTAAGCATGTTTGGTATTATTTAAAATGTGTCAGTGCGACTGGTATAATGGTCCCTTTCCCATGTTGATAAATCTAATGGTTACAAAGTTATAAGGTCTTTGACAAATGCTGTATAATTCTGGAGGTCTGTCTCCATCCCTGTCTGTATGTTAATGAGGTATGTCCCCAGGACTTCCAAACCTAAACACTCCCAAAATACCCTTTGTTCATGGTTTGGGTATTTAAGGGAATGTGACACATTGTTCATGGTTCTCTGTAGTCAGAGTTTATATCAGGTAATTGCCATTTGAATTTCTTATGTTTTGATAAAATGTCTAAATTTGACTTATTGTCTAATTGGAATTGATTAATTCATTATTTTACCTGGTAAATAAATTGTTACAATAGAGTTTATTCTGATTTACTCTGAAACTATTGTCTTTAGTAGATCACGTTAAGTCCATGTTTCCGCAAATCTACGACCAGTTTAGTAGCGGACTAAAGCTCAGTCCTGAGTGGAGCATGGGGCACACCTGAGATTGTAAAGCTCCGACTAACTAATTGGCATTATTTCTAGTGTACTTAGAGTGTACAGGCTCGATAGGGAATTTCCGTTGAGGACATCACGAAGTGTCGACCAACCCTAAATAGGGTGAAGTCTAAACCTCTGGTTATTGTAATATTTTACATTGTGTACATAGGAAACTATGGCATGATTATATAAAGCTATTTTAACTTAGATATTGTTGGTCTATCTTTGTAAATTTAGTGGTCATGACCTCTAGGTAGAAATAATGTTACTCTAAGTGTTTACTATCTAAGCCATCTAATTAGTATTTAGTCAATTACTGTTTTAATGACCAATACTGGTGTATTTGTGACCGTGAGATCCGTGTACAGTGTACAATGTGCAGAGTTGTTTTTGCGCCAAACATACCTTTTGGAATTATGGCCAAAAAGTTCAACCTTGGTTTCATCAGACCACAACACATTTTCCCACGTGCTTTTGGGAGACTTGATGTTTGTTTTTGCAAACTTCAGCCGGGCTTGGATGTTTTTCTTTGTAAGATGTAATGTTTTCCGTCTTGCCACCCTACCCCATAGCCCATTCATATGAAGAATCCGGGAGATTGTTGTCACATGTAGCACACAGCCATTACTTGCCAGAAATTCCTGCAGTTCCTTTAATGTTGCTGTAGGCCTCTTGGAAGCCTCCATGACCTGTTTCCTTCTTGTCTTTTCATCAATTTTGGAGGGACGTCCAGTTCTTGGTAATGTCTCTGTTGTGCCATATTTTCTCTACTTGATGACGATTGTCTTCACTCTGTTCCATGGTATATCTAATGTTTTTGAAATTCTTTTGTACCCTTCTCCTGACTCTGACGTTTGTAAGCTCTCTGCGGACCAGAAAATGTCAGGAAAATCCTACTAGAACAGCTGAACATTATTTGTGATTAATAAGTCACTTAAAATGATGGCAGGTGTGTAATGACTTACATTTAGCATGAGTTTGAATGTGATTGGTTAATTCTGAACACAGCCACATCCCCAGTAATAAGAGGGTGTGCACACTTATGCAACCAGGTTATTGTAAGGTTTTTCATTTAAATTTCTCCCCCACGAAGATCCACTGCATCCTTAGAAAATTGTATAATTGTAGTCATATAAAATAAACGAGGATCATAAAATGAATAATATAGTTATTTAATTGGAACAAAATAACTTAAACTGAATGCGCATGATAAGACAGAACACGCAGGAGACCTTCAGCCAAGTCATTGGATCCCGTCCTTGGGCCAATTGGGTGGCTTCCATATTCCTCCTTTACCTTATCCCGTTTCCCCCCTTTAAAAGTGATTTTAAGCCCTTGTGCCCTTTCATACTATTAATTGATATGTTACCTGCTTACAACTGCAAAAAAATAAAAAAATAAAGAAAAAATTAAGAAACAAATATTTTGTGTGTGCATGTGCATTGAAAATACACTATGCCCAGGTGCATGCAAGTTCTTTCTACTGGTGTTATTTTTGCTTTTCAGATCTTGTAACCAACACAGATCATCAAAACATCACATGATCAGCCATGAAACTGGTGTTTATTTCAATTGTCCACAAAGCAATAATAAATAAAGGCATTGCCACATTGCTTTAATTTATACAGACTTTAATAGCTTTATTTACAGGTGAACAACTCTATTCTTTCGTATATTTCAGTGGATGTTTTCTTCCCGTCTTGACTGTTTGAGATAACATCTATGAGTGTGTAGTTTCAAAAATGGAACCCAAACGTTTTCAAATAAAAGGGCGGCGACTTCAGATTTGCAGTGCTGATTGGGTGTGTGTGTGAGAGGGGCGGGGCTACGGTCAGATTGCTGGGCCGTTCTGAAGGTGATCATGAAGATGGAGAAAAAAGGCACATAAGAAGTAAACAAAACAATGGAGTGAAAAGGAGTGTGCTTCTGAGAGAGGAATGAGTAGAAATCTGACATTAAAGGAACAGTTCTCCCACAAATTAACATTCTGTCTTTACTTACCCTCATGTCGTTCCAAAGCCGTATGACTTTCTTGCATACAGGTGTGGCATTTTTAGGGGAACTATTCCTTTAAGGAATGACAAAAGAGGGAAAGAGAGAGAGATGGGTTGTGTGTTTTGATGACAGTAGACAGAGGGGATGTGGCAGAGTACAGGTGGGGTGGGGGTCAGATAAGGTGCTTTGGCCCCTCAGGTTGGACTCAGTTGCTAAGCAACAGTTCTGTTGCCGTTTCCACGTCCCAGGATTTTGACGACAACGCCACTATTACTGCATTCTGCAGGGAAGAGAAGTTCGATATCAGTGACGCAAAGGAAAGGAAACAAACAGCTGCATAAATGCCATCTTTCATTAAACAAATTATACAGATCTGAAATGCAGGTGGCGCTCTAACACAACTGAGCACTCACACCACAGACATCCAGTCTATTATTGTTCCCATGCATGTTCCTCACTGTTTCACTGAATATCTCGGCCTCCGAGTGGACTAGAAGCTCAATCTAGGTGTCGTTGGAAAGCTGAGAACCTCAGCTTAGCACCGCTGTATTACAGCTGTGTGATGTATAACATAATTATTTTCTTATCATTATCATATCAAAGTGAATATCAGGCACATCATCACCGCTATAGCGCAGGCCACCATCTTGATTGTTTTGGTTGAATGGATCACATGACTGTGTCACATAACAACAAATATGTCATCGTTTTCAGCTATATCAGTTTTCCAAGTCTACACTACAACGGCATTTTCAAACGTATCAATTTAGAGAGTTTTTCATTGTTTTTTCGCTGACAAAAACGGCATCTCAGTGTGGACCAGAGTATGTGAGTGGAGCGGCAACAATTTCCCTGTGTTCGGTCCATGGCAAAATTAGCACATAACTACCTCTCCACTGTAAAGTTATTTCAGTATGCTTTTTAATATCACATCCTTCCATGCAGAAGGTGCATAAAATGAAAAATAAATAGAAGAAATGCAACAATGTGCTTTATTAGAACACTAACAATAGCCCAAGGATAAATGTAATAATTTTTATAGCTTACTTTTGAAACATATCGGCAGCATTCTCTGGGTTTGAGCAATTAAATAAATTGCTAGAAGAAAAAAACAAACAAATATTAAATTAAAAAATGTAAATTACCAAACAAATTTTTTTATATATAAATTACCAGAACAAAAACAAAACAACTGTATTTAATGTGGGACATAATACCTGGGATAATACAGTTAATATTGAGCTGCATTAGATTAAAATGATTATTCAAAATATTTAATAGGGGATATCTGTATTACTGACCGATTTTTTTTCTCCTCTACATTGCGAGAAAATCACTCACATATATGTCTACATTTAGCACTATGACAAAAATATGTCTGTTATTAGCCACTAGCTAGTAAAATCATATTTTACCTGTCAGTGATTGTGTTGTGAAGTGGTGAAAAACGTTAGCACCCCGATCCTTTTACTGAATAGTGGTGCATTCACATACAACGCGAAGCGAGTGTTTCGCACGGCGCGATTACATACAAAGTCATGAATAGATATGAATTCGCACCAAATTCACTGTTCACTGTGCTCATTCAACTGTAAATATTTGCTTAAGGAATTATTGTCTCTTAAAGAAGACAGTACCAGTTTATCGATTGTTATACATATAAATCAGTGGTTCTCAACCTTTTTTGAACAAACGCCCCCCTGACCTCTTCATGATCCTATTAACTTTATTAACATGATCCTATTAACCTATTAACCTATTAATTTATCAAAACCGAAATATGAAAATAAAATATACAATATTGCATATTACATTTATGCATTTGGCAGACACTTTTATCCAAAGTGACTTACAGTGCACTTATTACAGGGACAATCCCCCCGGAGCAACCTGGAGTTAAGTGCCTTACTCAAGGACACAATGGTGGTGACTGTGGGGATCAAACCAGTGACCTTCTGATTACCAGTTATGTGCTTTAGCCCACTACGCCACCACCACTCCATATTATACTGAATACTACAAACTGAGATCCCACCTTCTCACTTTGCCTAATATCTTTTTCAGTTTTCAGTTGCATGACACTTATATGTCGTCAAAAGTCTGGTGAAAAATTAAGATTTAATAGCCAATGGTGATTCATTCTCCAACGTGTCTGTCGAGGGTGGTTTTCGATCGTTCACAAAGAACCTAAATATACTTCTTCACTATAAACCATAAATATACCATTATAATAACTTATCAACATTAATAAACATTATTCAATTATACAATGCTTATATGATTATTAAAACTGTGGCGCTGCTCAAAGCCACTGTGTTTGTTTTACAAATGCATGTTGCTACAAAAGGACTACATATAAGAGTCCAGAAACGGTTTGTAAATGTGTGTTTGTGTGTTCTACTCACTTTATCAAAGCCCATAGAGCAGAGTTTGTCTATTTTGCGTGTGAAGTCTGGACTGGAGACCGGAGCTTCTGCGTAAACGTGAGACCAGAGTCGAGCCGTCTGTTTGAACATCTCTGGGTTCTGTTTATACTGAGGCAGGAAACAGACAGAGCGAAAAGAGGAAATGAGCACATCAGCCCGTAAGTGGCTGGATGATGGAACGTGGAGCAAGTGCAATTAATCATTTGATTTCAAGTTGACATCAAATATTAACTGTAAATGTACAGATGATTATCACACTATCAAGACAAACCTGATTGGCAACTACTGCGTCTTGTGGATCATCTGGTTCTGCAGCCGCCAGAAGAGCCTGTAGGGACAATAACACTGTTCTGAGGGTCATCGCCGCTGCCCTGAAACACACACACACACACACACACACACACACACACACACACACACACACACACACACACACACACACACACACATCGATGAGTCTCAGGCTCATTAGCATCACAGCACTATTAAATGTGCAATAAAGTCTCACCACTGGTCCTTCAGGATGTCCAAACAAATGGCACCTGTGACTGAGCTGATATTGGGATGCCAGATCTTTGTGATAAACCGAACCTGAGACACAACAAGTGAAACCAACATGTGATTTCCAAACAGTGCCAATTCATCTCTGAATATAAAATAATCCTCATGTTTAAAGGAATAGTTGACCTAATATCAAAATGCTTCAACTCTTTACACAACTGTGTTACGCCATTCTCGTATGACAGCACACAAAGCTAAAGTACGGTTTAAAACTTGGACATACAGCAGTGCACAATTACACTAATGGATTACTTTTATTGTACTTATTTATCTATTTTTGTCCTTTTAGGAGCTTGAGAGAAGTTTTATTTTATTAAATTTTATTAACCTTGTGCGACCCCGCGTCCACATGTGAGGACGAATTTTGGCTTCGCTATATGCAACACATAATTTAAATGAATAAAACCAACTACATACTGTTCACAAGACTCTACACTGTTATTTAAGGATTACATTTCTGGCGCACCACGTTACGTTTACATTTATGCATTTGGCAGATGCTTTTATCCAAAGCGACTCACAGTGCACTTATTACAGGGACAATCCCCCCGGAGCAACCTGGAGTTAAGTGGCAGTGGTGGCTCAGTGGTTGAGGCTCAGGGTTACTGACCAGAAGGTTGGGGGTTCAAGCCCCAGCACCACCAGTTATGTGCTTTAGCCCACTATACCACTGGTGGCCCACTACACCACCACTCCATGATGCGACAGCATGACGTTGATTTCCGTGAAGCGCTTCTACTGGCACAGCGGCACCAAAAGTGCCAAAAAGTGTCCACATTTGTGGAAATTAGGACCGTATTCCCTCCATATAATAAAATAAATACATCCGTGGGTCATTTTGTTTCATATAAACGTGTTAATATTTTTGTAACAAAGTTCAATGATGGGATGTGAGGAGGAAGTGGAAGCTGGCGAAATCCAACAAAAAAGCCAGGGCTCGACACTAAGGACTGCCCGATGGCCCAGGGCTAGTGTGAGAAATATTCGGGCCAGTTGCAAGAACTGTCACTTGCCTGATTGGGCCAGTGCTGCATTTATAACATTAGTGCGCTCCAAGTCCTCGTGGTGGTGTAGTGACTCTCCTCAATCCGGGTGTCAGAGGATAAATCTCAGTTGCGTCTGAAACAGTCAATCCGCGCATCTTATCACGTGGCTTGCTGAGCGCGTTACCATGGAGACCTAGCGCATGTGGAGACTTCTCAACGACATCCACGCACAACTCACCACACGCCCCACCGAGAGAGCGAGAACCACATTATAGCGACCACGAGGACGTTACCCCATGTGACTCTACCCTCCCTAGCAACCGGGCCAATTTGGTTGCTTAGGAGACCTGACTGGAGTTACTCAGCACGCCCTGGATTCAAACTCGTGACTCCAGATGTGATAGGCATTATATGAGCGTGAAGCGTTCATCTGTGTTCCGCAACTGCTTTCGGGTCCTTGAATAACGTATAACGTGCGAGTAAGGGCAGCCGGTGGACTTTCTGGTGCCCCCCTAGGGAGTTGGTGCCCTACGCAGACTGTGCAGTCTGCTTATAGGGAGTGGCAGTACTGGCGTTACATAATTAAAAAAAATAACACGTTAAACAAATGAACGCAATAAATGTTTCAGCAGGGTATTTTCAAACAGCTGAATTACGACTGTAGGGATCTCGACAGTTTTTCGACATTAAAAACGTACGTTTACTTGGCACGAGACCTAAAAACAGTACATTTATGACGCGACACAATCAAAGTGAGACATTCGTCAGCTTTTATTATCACAATGCAGACTGACAGATCGTCCTCTAGTTGATGTCAAATGTTATCAGTGTGATCATAGTTCTAGTTATCCAGCACATCTTTCATGCAATCCAACCAGGGGCTGATCTGCATGTCTGCAGCGGGACGCCCCTCACGCGCTGGTCTCACTACTCACCTTTGGTGGATTAAAAGGGTACGTCTCTGGAATTTTAATTTCTAGCTGATATCTGCCCCCTGCGAAGCAAGAAAAAACTGAAAGTGACAAAACAGCACAACCAAAATTAAAGCAATATGCAAGCTCTGCAACAAATGAGAGCAAGTACATTAGTGTTAATAGTAAGCACACATACAGTATGTCGCTACGATGTCTGTTAAACATCCAGAGAGTCTTCCAGATTAATATGCATTGATCAAGTAGACGTCTGGGTGACTAGTGATGTTTCATTGTCAACTAAACTGTCTTTTTGAACAAATCTTTTAAGTGGAATTGTAGACGTGCGAATCTTAATTAAGAATAATTAGACTTGTTCTGGTCGTGAATGACTGTGCTTTTGGTTCAATACAATTACTCTTTAAAGACGGTTATTTGGGCATACAAGGGCGTACATGCAGGAATTGTCAATGCACAAATCTGAACAAATGTTTTAGGTGAACGGATTCAAAAGACTTGTGTCATTGGGATTAAACCCCAACAATATGGGTGATTATGTGTACCAGCCGGTTCTCACCGTTCCTTCATTTTCTATCAACTCAAGCAAATTAAACACCTGAAAGGACGGCCAAAACTTTCAGTCACTAATGACAGTACTGTTGCTCTCACCTTCATACGGCGTGTCTGGTGGTCCTGCAATCTCCCCCTTCAGTTCTGTGAAATTCTCGTCCACTAAATCCACCTTGATCTGGTTTTTACTCGTCTGTGTGAATAAAAGCAATTTTAGTGGAATATCCAGCAGAGCCTCATGAACATTACGTTACCGTGCAAAACATTTTGCGAAACGAAATTTCATGCCTTATTACACGTTTGGCTGCAGTTTCCCAGTGAAATGTCCAGCGGGGGGCGCCAAAAGCGAGTGAAATTGTGTCGCAATTAGACGAGGCTTTTAAGGTGGAGGTTTTAATGAGTAAAACATGCATCCCTAAACTAAAACTTTAACCAAATAGTGTCCTAAAAGATAAATGCAAAATTAAAAGCACATTTTCTAAAGCAACCACGACATTTCGTGTCGCTTGCCCACTACCGCTGCTACCTATAAGCAGACTGCACAGTCTATGTAGTGCACCAACTCCCTAGTGGGGCACCATCATACTCAAGGAGGGCACCAGAAAGTCCACTGGCTGCCCTTACTCGCATGTTATACGTTATACAAGAACCAGAAAGCAGCTGTGGAACACAGATGATCGCTTCACGCTCATATCAAGCGAACCCCCCCATCGCATCACGCTCATATCACGCGAACCCCCTCCCCCATTGCTTCAGCGCTCATATCACGCGAACCCCTCCCCCATCGCTTCACGCTCATATCACGTGAACCCCCCCATCGCTTCACGCTCATATCATGCGAACGCCCCCCATCGCTTCACGCTCATATCACGCTAAAGCGCCCCATCGGTTCACGCTCATATCACGCTAACGCGCCCCATCGGTTCACGCTCATATCACGCGAACGCCCCCCATCGTTTCACGCTCATATCACGCGAACCCCCCATCGCTTCACGCTCATGTGCTTTTGGTTTTGAGTTTAATTAAATTATGATTTATGTTGACAAGCCGGTTCTCGCCTCCTCCTTGCCCATCCTTTAACTGTGTTACATTCTTCCCTCCTCCCCTCACGGACAGTGGTCTCCCTCGACCCCTCCGCGTCTCTGGGGGCGGCAGGGCACTCCTCCGCCCCCGCCCCCGGCAGCGGCTCCCTCGCTCCAGGCGGTCGGGGTATCCAGTCACCACTTGCCCTGCGGACGACGGCCGTTCCCCCGCATCCGGGCGGTCGGGCTACTCCGTCACCCGGCAGATAGCAGAGGCACTCCCCAGGGTGGACGGCAGTGTCGAGGACTCTGCGACGGGCATCCCTCCTCCTTCCCGGGCTTTCGGCACCAATGTAACACAGTTAAAGGATGGGCAAGGAGGAGGCGAGAATCGGCTTGTCAATATAAATAATATTTAATTAAAACCAAAACACACAAACATAAACACACACACGACGGACATGCCCGTAATTCTCTCTCTCTCGAACCATCGTCACCGGCCGCCTTTATCCCTCGCGCGCCTCATCAGACCGATTGGGGACCGGTGCGCGATATTCCGACCCGGCCCCGCCCCTCCCCGCTCCACATACATTTAAAAAGAAATAGCCAAAAACAAGAAAACATATTTTTCATTCATGCATATAAAAATAGTTTATACAGTGAGGAAAATAAGTATTTGAACACCCTGCTATTTTGCAAGTTCTCCCAAATCATGGAGGGGTCTGAAATTGCCATCGTAGGTGCATGTCCACTGTGAGAGACATAATCTAAAAAAAAAAAATCCAGAAATCACAATGTATGATTTTTTAACTATTTATTTGTATGATACAGCTGCAAATAAGTATTTGAACACCTGAGAAAATCAATGTTAATATTTGGTACAGTAGCCTTTGTTTGCAATTACAGAGGTCAAACGTTTCCTGTAGTTTTTCACCAGGTTTGCACACACTGCAGGAGGGATTTTGGCCCACTCCTCCACACAGATCTTCTCTAGATCAGTCAGGTTTCTGGGCTGTCGCTGAGAAACACGGAGTTTGAGCTCCCTCCAAAGATTCTCTATTGGGTTTAGGTCTGGAGACTGGCTAGGCCACGCCAGAACCTTGATATGCTTCTTACAGAGCCACTCCTTGGTTATCCTGGCTGTGTGCTTGGGTCATTGTCATGTTGGAAGACCCAGCCTCGACCCATCTTCAATGCTCTAACTGAGGGAAGGAGGTTGTTCCCCAAAATCTCGCAATACATGGCCCCAGTCATCCTCTCCTTAATACAGTGCAGTCAGCCCTGTCCCATGTGCAGAAAAACACCCCCAAATCATGATGCTACCACCCCCATGCTTCACAGTAGGGATGGTGTTCTTGGGATGGTACTCATCATTCTTCTTCCTCCAAACACGGTTAGTGGAATTATGACCAAAAAGTTATATTTTGGTCTCATCTGACCACATGACTTTCTCCCATGACTCCTCTGGATCATCCAAATGGTCATTGGCAAACTTAAGACGGGCCTTGACATGTGCTGGTTTAAGCAGGGGAACCTTCCGTGCCATGCATGATTTCAAACCATGACGTCTTAGTGTATTACCAACAGTAACCTTGGAAACGGTGGTCCCAGCTCTTTTCAGGTCATTGACCAGCTCCTCCCGTGTAGTTCTGGGCTGATTTCTCACCTTTCTTAGGATCATTGAGACCCCACGAGGTGAGATCTTGCATGGAGCCCCAGTCCGAGGGAGATTGACAGTCATGTTTAGCTTCTTCCATTTTCTAATGATTGCTCCAACAGTGGACCTTTTTTCACCAAGCTGCTTGGCAATTTCCCGTAGCCCTTTCCAGCCTTGTGGAGGTGTACAATTTTGTCTCTAGTGTCTTTGGACAGCTCTTTGGTCTTGGCCATGTTAGTAGTTGGATTCTTACTGATTGTATGGGGTGGACAGGTGTCTTTATGCAGCTAACGACCTCAAATAGGTGCATCTAATTTAGGATAATAAATGGAGTGGAGGTGGACATTTTAAAGGCAGACTAACAGGTCTTTGAGGGTCAGAATTCTAGCTAATAGACAGGTGTTCAAATACTTATTTGCAGCTGTATCATACAAATAAATAGTTAAAAAATCATACATTGTGATTTCTGGATGTTTTTTTTAGATTATGTCTCTCACAGTGGACATGCACCTACGATGACAATTTCAGACCCCTCCATGATTTCCAAGTGGGAGAACTTGCAAAATAGCAGGGTGTTCAAATACTTATTTTCCTCACTGTAACTTGAATATTTGTTTTGCACATGTCAGTAAAGTATGACGATCTTCCAAGCAAATTACCTCCTATAGTTTTTCATTGATGCTTGCATATAACAATCCTCTTCTGTTATAGTCGTGTTGCATTTGTTTTCCCATCGTCTTAACATACATGGTATATTCTGATCTGCATTTTCGAATTATACACTGGTATAATTTAGAAATTACTTTACTAATCACAGTAACCTTGTGAGCTGACAAAAATATTTTAGTTATTCTCAGACCAATTCCCCTCCTTATGCATTGTTAAATTAAAGTGATGTCTTAATTGAAAATATCTATGTAAAGTCCAAACTGAACTTTTAAACTGAAATTTTAATTGACAGCTGTGCCTCAAACTTCACAAACTCACTTCAAAAGCTAGTGTCTTAAACCCAAATGTAAGTTTTAAATAAATTGTAGAGTCATTCAAACATCCTCTTTATTTAGGGAACTTCCACCAAAGTCTTTCTAGCGAGTCAGTCCACTGTCGGTCATCTTTGGAACGCTCTCGGGACGCTATTTCCAGTCATGCCAGTGCAGCTCCTATCTACTTGTATGGAGAAAGACCAAAATCTCAAAAACGGTTGATCAAGATTAAGATCAAAGAATATATTTCAAATCAGTTATAAAATCTGATAATAGTGGTATCAGAAATTGGGATTCTTTGCTTCATATTGCGCTAAAAACGTAATTTCCCCGGCTTGCATCGCTTTATGCGCATTCCAGAGCCATATAGAGAGAGAGAGTTGCGACAACTCCATTGACTCCAATGGAACGTTTTTTTTCCAGCAATGGCGGCTCGTGGAGCCTCTCAATAGTTTCCGGACGTAGCAGCAAACACCGTAGAGATGCATCAGAACAAACCGTTTGCGACGCACTTTTAAAAGGTGAGACGTTTAAAGAATAATATTATCTTATTCTGTATATTATCAGTACATCTAAATAAAAATAACTTGTAAATTAAAACCTTATAGTTGAGTATTACTCATTAAATTAGGAGATAAGGGATGTTATCGGATAACTAACAGATTAGGCAAGGATTGGTGCTGGATAAAGTTAGTAACGAACACCCTATTCATTGTAAAATCTTTGCAAATACCTCACACATTTTTTTGTTGTTGTAATTTTTATTTATATTTAGATTGCTCCTGCTGACTTGAGCCAACCATTTTTTTCTCCTCTCCATGTCAGTGGGGAAGCCATACATTCGACACACCTTTCTCTGAGCTGATTGGAGCATCCCCATGCAGCACAGCAAACCATGGTGAAGACTATGCAACAACAACATGAAAGAAAGGACACATACAAAATGCTTGGCATGCTATTTAATTTATTAGAAATGTATTCATGAATTGCTGTAAATAGTTATTGCATTTATTTGAATAAAAATACAAAAAAAGTAATATCGTAATATATTATTACAATTTAAAATAACTGTTTTCTATTTTAATGTATTTTAAAATGTAATTTACTCCTGTGATGCCAAGCTTCATTACTTTTGAACGGCAGTTTATATACGAGTATGCTTAAGTTGTTTTAAAGCTGAATATATTGTGTATATGAATAAGTATTGTAAGAATTATACATTAGATATATAATATTTATAATACATAAATAATTATATTACTATATATAGAATTGTAAACAATAAGCTTCATTTCACTAAATTTTACATTTACGTAACTGCTGCTAATAGTTAATAGTTCATTGACCCATTGTGCGGTGCGAGCTGGAAATCACCTGTCACCAGCCTGTCTCTGTACTATCTGAAAAGTCATAAATATGACATTAGTTACCATGAGATTAGTGAAAACAATGAACATGAGGTAACATAAAAAGGCAACAGAAACCCTAGCCTGAAATAAATTGAGGCAAATAACGGTAAGCGAACACTAATCCTCAAATATTAGCTGATTTGATCTTTAAAAAACAACATCGCTGTAACAACATACTCATGCTACATACATATGTCGGTGTGTTACATAAATATATAAAATAAATGCATTTATTGACTACTAATTACCAGAAATCGCAGTTCTGTCACTCTACAGTTTGAAATGCCCGCCAAAGCACTTCCTGGAACTATCTGAAGTCTACGTGAATCACGTAACGATCAAGCATTTAGAACTTCCGTTGTCGCAACTCTCTCTCTCTATGGCTCTGTGTATGGAGAAAGACCAAAATCTCAAAAACGGTTGATCAAGATTAAGATCAAAGAATATATTTCAAATCAGCTATGAAATCTGACAATAGTGGTATCAGAAATTGGGATTCTTTGCTTCATATTGCGCTAAAAACGTAATTTCCCCGGCTTGCATCGCTTTATGCGCATTCTAAAGTGGATTGACAGACGATGTCCGTATCTAAAAGGTGATTGGCTCTTTTAACCGTAAGGCGGGACTTCCTTTCTACAGCGTTGGGCGTTCTAATTTCGCCTATTTATAATAGAAGTGGCCCGTCTCTGCTAAATATTCTTTGTTTAAATGCAGTGGTTTTGTACTTTGTGGAGATTTATATTCGTTCAGATTAACCCAACACTCAAAAAGAACGCAGATACAGTACACATATAAACACATAATTGCACAGATTTACAGAATAAACATGTATCAGGAATCATAAATTACCATAGTTTTACCGTAGTGGCGCTATCGATGCTTCACAGCTGACAGACAACAAACCGCATCAAAACTACCTTAAAAGTTTGAAAGCCGATTGTATTTTACAGATTAAAACAGATAGAACCTCTCATTATGTCTAAAAGGTTTTTTTGTCTAGTAAAATGAGGAGTTTATAACAGTGAATGTGTGTTTATAGAGCATCGGCCTTCAGCTAGCAGACGGCTAACCACATACACAGCCCTTAAAACACCATTAAACACAAACAATTCCAAACAAGCCGCGAATAACACAATAATCGCGCAGAAACGGTTAAATAAACATATTTAAAGCCCGCAGCACTGATGCGACTATCGGTTTGTCTGGTTTTGCACTCGTTTTCTCGGCGGTTCGGCCTGGAGGTGACAAACATCCCATAATAATCCGCTCAAACGTCTATCTGAAATGGGCAAAAACACATTAAACTGCTTTATTTTGATGCACGGCACGATTCACTGCTGTTTTTACATGCACGGTTTCGGTCGGGATCATGTCCGCATGTCTGATTCACACCTGATCTGTCCATCAACACGTATGATTAAATGCACACGAGTGCATCGTACAGCATGATTGACATCTGTCAGGTGAAATGCACAAGTGTGTGTGAAAGGTTGAACGCACCTCTTCGCTTTTCAGAACCTCTTTAAACTCCCGTTTGATTCGCTGTACCGCGATGTTGGCCATGCTGTTCGTGCACCCCACTCTCTCTCTCTCTTACACTCACTCACTCACTCTCTCTCACACACACACACTCTCTCTCTCTCTCTCTCTCTCTCTCTCTCTCTACACACACACACACTCACACACACACACACACACACACACACACACACACACACACACACACACACACACACACACACACACACACACACACACACACACACACACACTCTCTCTCTCTTATACTCTCTCTCTCTCTCTCTCTTACACAGTCACACACACACACTCTTACACACTCTCTCTCTCTCCTACACACACACTCTCTCTCTCTCTCTCTCTCTCTCTTACACACAGACACACACAGACATACAATATTGCCAAAGCATTAAAACACAAAACAGATAATGACAAGACAAATAATAATAATAAAATGGTAACAAATAGCATCAGCATCAGCATCTGATCTGATCTCCCCCAGTAACACCAGCATCTGATCTGATCTCCAACAGTAACACCAGCATCTGATCTGATCTCCCCCAGTAACACCAGCATCTGATCTGATCTCCCCCAGTAACACCAGCATCTGATCTGATCTCCAACAGTAACACCAGCATCTGATCTGATCTCCCCCAGTAACACCAGCATCTGATCTGATCTCCTCCAGTAACACCAGCATCTGATCTGATCTCCAACAGTAACACCAGCATCTGATCTGATCTCCCCCAGTAACACCAGCATCTGATCTGATCTCCAACAGTAACACCAGCATCTGATCTGATCTCCCCCAGTAACACCAGCATCTGATCTGATCTCCAACAGTAACACCAGCATCTGATCTGATCTCCCCCAGTAACACCAGCATCTGATCTGATCTCCCCCAGTAACACCAGCATCTGATCTGATCTCCAACAGTAACACCAGCATCTGATCTGATCTCCCCCAGTAACACCAGCATCTGATCTGATCTCCTCCATTAACACCAGCATCTGATCTGATCTCCCCCAGTAACACCAGCATCTGATCTGATCTCCTCCAGTAACACCAGCATCTGATCTGATCTCCCCCAGTAACACCAGCATCTGATCTGATCTCCTCCAGTAACACCAGCATCTGATCTGATCTGATCTCCCCCAGTAACACCAGCATCTGATCTGATCTCCCCCAGTAACACCAGCATCTGATCTGATCTGATCTCCCCCAGTAACACCAGCATCTGATTTGATCTCCCCCAGTAACACCAGCATCTGATCTGACCTCCCCCAGTAACACCAGCATCTGATCTGATCTCCCCCAGTAACACCAGCATCTGATCTGATCTCCCCCAGTAACACCAGCATCTGATCTGATCTGATCTCCTCCAGTAACACCAGCATCTGATCTGATCTGATCTCCTCCAGTAACACCAGCATCTGATCTGATCTCCCCCAGTAACACCAGCATCTGATCTGATCTCCCCCAGTAACACCAGCATCTGATCTGATCTCCCCCAGTAACACCAGCATCTGATCTGATCTCCTCCAGTAACACCAGCATCTGATCTGATCTCCCCCAGTAACACCAGCATCTGATCTGATCTCCTCCAGTAACACCAGCATCTGATCTGATCTGATCTCCCCCAGTAACACCAGCATCTGATCTGATCTCCCCCAGTAACACCAGCATCTGATCTGATCTCCTCCAGTAACACCAGCATCTGATCTGATCTCCTCCAGTAACACCAGCATCTGATCTGATCTGATCTCCCCCAGTAACACAGCATCTGATCTGATCTCCCCCAGTAACACCAGCATCTGATCTGATCTCCCCCAGTAACACCAGCATCTGATCTGATCTCCTCCAGTAACACAGCATCTGATCTGATCTGATCTCCCCCAGTAACACCAGCATCTGATCTGATCTCCCCCAGTAACACAGCATCTGATCTGATCTGATCTACCCCAGTAACACCAGCATCTGATCTGATCTCCCCCAGTAACACCAGCATCTGATCTGATCTCCCCCAGTAACACCAGCATCTCATCTGATCTTCCCCAGTAACACCAGCATCTGATCTGATCTCCTCCAGTAACACCAGCATCTGATCTGATCTCCTCCAGTAACAGCAGCATCTGATCTGATCTCCCCCAGTAACACCAGCATCTGATCTGATCTCCTCCAGTAACACCAGCATCTGATCTGATCTGATCTCCCCCAGTAACACCAGCATCTGATCTGATCTCCCCCAGTAACACCAGCATCTGATCTGATCTCCTCCAGTAACACCAGCATCTGATCTGATCTCCTCCAGTAACAGCAGCATCTGATCTGATCTCCCCCAGTAACACCAGCATCTGATCTGATCTCCTCCAGTAACACCAGCATCTGATCTGATCTGATCTCCCCCAGTAACACCAGCATCTGATCTGATCTCTCCCAGTAACACCAGCATCTGATCTGATCTCCTCCAGTAACACCAGCATCTGATCTGATCTCCTCCAGTAACACCAGCATCTGATCTGATCTGATCTCCCCCAGTAACACCAGCATCTGATCTGATCTCTCCCAGTAACACCAGCATCTGATCTGATCTCCTCCAGTAACACCAGCATCTGATCTGATCTCCCCCAGTAACACCAGCATCTGATCTGATCTCCCCCAGTAACACCAGCATCTGATCTGATCTGATCTCCCCCAGTAACACCAGCATCTGATCTGATCTCCCCCAGTAACACCAGCATCTGATCTGATCTTCCCCAGTAACACCAGCATCTGATCTGATCTCCCCCAGTAACACCAGCATCTGATATGATCTCCCCCAGTAACACCAGCATCTGATCTGATCTCCTCCAGTAACACCAGCATCTGATCTGATCTCCTCCAGTAACACCAGCATCTGATCTGATCTCCCCAGTAACACCAGCATCTGATCTGATCTCCTCCAGTAACACCAGCATCTGATCTGATCTCCTCCAGTAACACCAGCATCTGATCTGATCTCCCCCAGTAACACCAGCATCTGATCTGATCTCCTCCAGTAACACCAGCATCTGATCTGATCTCCTCCAGTAACACCAGCATCTGATCTGATCTCCTCCAGTAACACCAGCATCTGATATGATCTCCCCCAGTAACACCAGCATCTGATCTGATCTCCTCCAGTAACACCAGCATCTGATCTGATCTCCTCCAGTAACACCAGCATCTGATCTGATCTCCCCCAGTAACACCAGCATCTGATCTGATCTCCTCCAGTAACACCAGCATCTGATCTGATCTCCTCCAGTAACACCAGCATCTGATCTGATCTCCCCCAGTAACACCAGCATCTGATCTGATCTCCCCCAGTAACACCATCATCTGATCTGATCTCCCCCAGTAACACCAGCATCTGATCTGTTTCTGCTGAACTGGAAAACTGTGGCATGAGGTTTGAGAGTTTGTGGAGGTATTTCTCTCTCACCTCTGTACATTTGTCACAGTGAAGGAGAAAGTGTGTCTCTGTCTCTGTGACATCACCCGTGTCACAGTGAGCACAGACTCATGCATGTTTTGTTCACACTGTGATCACTGAGTTTATTTGGTGAGGATCCGTCTCTGTTTTGGGTCTCTTACAGGGAGCAGATATTCTGCCAGATTATATGTTCTGTTTAGGACCCGATAACATTCCAGTTTCCTTTGGTTGTTACTTTCATTTTCCCAATGGTCCAAATATAAATTTTTGCTTTCTTTTATGATGTTCAGCAGTGCTGGTCTGAAACTGGTGTTTGTTAGTTGTTAGTGTTAGTCTCTTACACACACACACACACACACACACACTGTACGCTTGTATTATTCTTATAATTCTTATAATTCTTATGGTTTTAAACATTGATAAAAATAAGAACCATTCTTAATAATTGAGCACCAATAATAATTGATAATAGTTGAGGACAACATCAACATTTTACTATCATTTCTGAAGGATCATGTGACATTGAAGACTGGAGTTTTTTAATTATACCAGTTAAATGACAAACAATGAACATGATAATAGTCATTCCAACACACAGTATGAAATAAAGCATATATAGACTACAAATAGAAAATAAATATACAGTATAATCTATAAAATAAACAATACAAGTAAAATAAAGAAAAACAAACACGAAATTAAAACAAACCAAAAATGTTTTTTTCTCTTAAAATGTTTTTTCCTTAATTTTTTTCTTCTCTCTTCAAAAAAAGGAATGCGGTACCAACCTTGGCCACCAGGTGTCACTATCAGTAAACATGTCATCTCATGCTTTTAATGGTTTCTCTTAATTATTTCATCTTAAACATTTCATTTTGATAAACTGGGCAGAAAATGTGTTAATGTGATACAATTATATTTAAAAACGGAGTTTCTTAAAAGTCTCTTTCGATCTCTGAAAGTATCTCCCATTATATCTCCAATTTGTTTGGGATGAGCATTTTACATCAGCGTAACTGTCTAGCCCATGTTTAGACTGACCAACAATATTTGGATATTTATTTGACATTCTTCATCTGGAACTCTTCACTTCTGCAGTAGACAGTGTGTGTCAAAAGCATAAACTTGTTATATTAAAATCATATTATTATAATTACATTTCACCATGTAAGTCTGCACATGACATATAACAACAGAGAAAGCATTAAAAGCATGAGATTACATGTTTACTGATAGTGGCACCTGGTGGCCAAGGTTGGTACCGCATTCATTTATTTGAAGAGAGAAACCAGCGTGTTTATCAGTCTAATCTTTTCATCTTCCTGTCTGTAGAGTCGCCCCAGGCTGTGGATGTGGAGTGTGCTGTGGTCAGTTCTCAAACAACTACGAGGAAGGAGAAGAAGAAGAAGAAGAAGAAGGAGGAGAAGGAGAAGGTGGAAGAGATTCAGTATGGAGATACTTTCAGATTTGATTCAGAGGAATCATTCTGACAAGTGAATCATCACGACTGAACAGAAGCAGATGAATATAATCAAATAAAACACAGATAGTTCATTCAACACAAAAATAAACTGAAATGAGTCTCAAGTCGATACAAAATCAAAAGACATTTTCAAAACTAAAGACTGCATATGAAATGATTTCTAATATCTGTGATGAAATCTGCCGTTTCTCTCATGAATCTTCTGTTCTGTGTTGATGTCGGTGTCTAAATCTTGTCATTCTCAGTTTTGATCTATAGAGCGATTTCCTCTTCCTGTTTCCTTCCTAAAAACATCAGATTATCATCATCATCACACTCTTAATATTTGCATGTGAAATGCATCATGATGATGATAAATGTGTCACCTGATGTGTGTGTGCTGCTGTATCTGATGTAGATGTGAAAACCTCCTAACAGAGTCAACAGAAGCATCATCTCCAAACTCCACACCACCACAAACACCACAGACACTGAACACTCAACTACACAAACACAAGATACACAATCAATCAATCAATCAATCAATCAATCAATCAATCAATCAATCAATAACACAACAGTGTAGCGTACAGTACTACTGTTTGAAAGGTGAAATATTGCATTCTGTTTGACATTATATTTGTGTTTAAATAGAATACAGTGTACACTGTGCAGTATATAGTGAGCAGTACACTAGTATTTATTCTGAAGATCATCTTAATCAATGTAGTACAAACATTCCACAGAGAACTACATGAATGAAAACTCACAACTATGACACTATTTTATGAGAATAAGAGTGAGATCTGTGGAGAAAGTGAGATTGTAATTATTGTGATGAGAGATTTACTGTACCTTCAACAATCACTGGAAGATATACATCATGTGTAACTGAGCCGTTTGAATCATAGATCTCTAATCTGTATGTCCCTGAATCTGTTCTGATCACACGGTTTATAATCAGAGTCCTATTATTAATGATAAACTCAGATCTGTGTATAATGGATTCATGTTCATACACAATCTTGTTCTTCTCAACTGTAATAAAGCTCTTAAATGTATTGTTTATCCACTTATATAACCCCAGCTCTTGATCTCGAGTGTCCGTCACCATCTGCAGATAGAGTTTGTGTCCCAGAGCTGCGTAACAGGGATCTGTCTGATTAAACCTGCAGAACATCTCCACACCTGAACAACACAAACACAAACACTGAAATATACCAACATCATCAACATCTGAACATTATTTAAAGCACTGTAAGGATTATGTGTGTGACCCTTACTGGTACAAATAACTCTCATCATAAATGAATATCACATTTACTCATAGAAGAAATCACATATTAAACAATATTCACAGAATTAAAGTTGTACAGAAGAAACATTTCAGACAGACAGTTTATCTGATCGGAATAAAAGATCTGATCTCAAATAATCTTCATCATAAACAGACACTCAACAGTAAAAATAATAATTGTATTTGTCAGGAATGATTGTTGTAATTCACTGTTGTCTGTAAGACACAAATAAATATGAAATGAACTGAAACTGTTTATCTTTGGCTTTAAATATCTCAGATAAAAAAGACACGGTCAACTTAAAGGAATATTCCGGGTTCAGTACAAGTTAAACTCAATCCACAGCATTAGTGGAATAATGTCCATTAACACTAAAATAATTTAGACTCGTCCGTCCTTTTCTTTAAAAAAGCATAAATTTAGTTTAAAGTGAGTTAAAGTGGTTTATGATTTCTGAGGCCCCCAAACATTCGACCAAGCCGGGGCCCCATTTTTAAAATTCACATAAAATGTATTTTTAAATCATAATTTTAAATTCATCCTATCAACCATTGCAGCAAAGTACATTCAAAATGTTTAATGAAATAAAAATCTTGTTAAAGATAATTAATGCATGTTTTCCAGTTTTTCCACAATACAGTGATAAAATATATACTATATTTACCAACATATACTTTTACAAAACATTTTGTTTTCTTTATTTTGTGTGCAAAAATGATTATATCACCCAGTAACATTTTGGAATTCAGTTGTTATTTATTAATATTATAAAACAACAATTATTTATTGTTGTCCAGTTTGTCATTATAATATGATACAGTATTATTATTACTTTGAGGATTTGTTGTAAACAGGGGCATGATGTCACACAAACATGTCCACACTCAGGGAGATCTACAAAGTAAATGATAAACATTCACTTTATTAATCAATATCAATAAATGAGTTTGTTTCCACATTACATGATATTAAAGCTTGTTTAACAAATGCCTGCAGAAACAGCTGTATAAATATTATAATCTGTTTTTATAATCATACACCTGAAGCACAAATGCTAGCGCTAGCATTGTTTATCAGTTGGGTTGCTAGGAGACATAGCGCTAGCATTGTTTATCAGTTGGGTTGCTAGGAGACATAGCGCTAGCATTGTTTATCAGTTGGGTTGCTAGGAGACATAGCGCTAGCATTGTTTATCAGTTGGGTTGCTAGGAGACATAGCGCTAGCATTGTTTATCAGTTGGGTTGCTAGGAGACATAGCGCTAGCATTGTTTATCAGTTGGGTTGCTAGGAGACATAGCGCTAGCATTCTTTATCAGTTGGGTTGCTAGGAGACATAGCGCTAGCATTGTTTATCAGTTGGGTTGCTAGGAGACATAGCGCTAGCATTGTTTATCAGTTGGGTTGCTACGAGACATCTCTAATGAGAGTCAAACCCCTGTTAAGCTAACGGGAGCGCTGCAGTTCCGAATATCTGGGAATGGGATGCATTTATGGTCGGAGATATCAAGTATGAATATCCCTCATCCAACTTGAATGGAACGCATCATAACCGTGTACACTGATGAAACTAAATATATTGCAAGCAACATTTAAATAATTTAAATATTATTAGATTGATTTTTCCAGGTATTATAGACCTCCTCAGATTCATATTAAATATTATGATTTTTGAATGTCTGTTCATTTCACAAAACAGTCATGCTGCAGTTAAAATTAGGCTTGCTTGAGCATTAAGTGTCGTTTCAAGTTTCAAGTTCAAGTTTCGTGCGTGGATGTGAATATCAATTAGTATTACTTAATTATTAAATTATCAATTGGTATTACTTGTTGGGACTCATGTGTTCATGTATACAGTCATGAGCCTGACTGAGGCCTGTAGGAACACTCAAAGCCAAATGGCAACAAAATCAAACAAAGGGAGTCCAAACAGACTACAGATCCCATCAAGCCTTGCTCACTTTATGCCTAGGTGTGAAATTCTTACTGGATGAAATGCAGGACAGCACAATGACCCTCAACCATGATTTCATTGAGACTATAAAACCCCGGAGATTCCTCCTAAGCTTGCTTAAAGCGACAGTATGCACCACGTCTAGTTGCAGCTGTGCTACTCCCAGGTGTAGCCTCATTGCCCAAGGAAGTAACATACATACCTGAACTTTGGCCATACAATCTCCATCTCACTGGATGAGCCGAGATTCACTGTGCTCCACCGAGTACGCTAACAGATCCGAAGGAGACCGGCGAGCAATCAACACCAGATGGATTATGGGCCGTTCACAGCATCTCTAAGTGATAAAACTTATGGTTGCCATCCCTTCCACGATCGCTAAACCGGCTTCAGTGCCGTCACGCTGTTCTCTCTCTCTCTTGTACTAACCGCACACACATTTGGCGAACAGATAACTTGGCGATAGAGCCCAGCTTGTCCCTAAATTATCGTATCATTGAAGACATGCGTTAAATGGGCAGACACCATTAACCAGTCTCTCCCCCC